>NC_141043.1:14960178-15120000 GCF_052040795.2 Danio rerio
TAAAAAAGAGTTGTGAATATGTCATCATAACTTACTGGAAGTGATGTCTCAGATTTTTTTGCATTCAGCAACTACTCGCAATAAACACCAGTCTGTTTAAAATCGCACCAGAGAAAAACACTGCTTGTCATGTGACTTAACCAAAGCACATCATTGGCTAAACTAAGGTCTTTTCTTTCCAAAAAAATAAAAAATAAATAAAAAGTCAATGTTGGTCATAAAGAAACTCGCAGGGAATAATCATAAATATCATGTTGCCATATGGCAACACCATGTGGTAGAGGGTTAAGCCACTGTTAGTTTGAAGTAATCAATCATTGAAAATGGGAAATGTCATTACTTGGATAATTTGTTGACAACATATTTAATAATGAAATTAAATATTTATAGTGTATTATTTAAGTTTATTTTAAGCTTGCAGCCCACCTGCAGGATCGTTGCAGGCCCACCAGTTGAAAATCCCTGGTGTAGATTTAAACTTCTTCATTATGTTTGGATATTTTATTTTTTTAAATTTTATTCCAGAAATAACTTGTTCTACAGATTGTGCATTAGTGTTACATGCTACTGTATTTGATAGCATTGATAGCGTTTCAATAGATAATGTCAAGAATGTATTTATGTTTTTCAATTCCTTACTAAATGTGACATTCTTAAAGCAATAAATAACCTGTCCATGAGCTCTTTGAGTGACTTTAAATCTTTTAATTTAAGTTCCCACTTTTTAACCCCTTCGGACCCTGTGTCCATTACAATGAACATCAAATGTTTGTTTATTATTTATTTTTATTTTACTTTATTTTACTTATTTATTTTGTGTGTGGTTCCTCTGCATTTCATCGAATTTAAAGCCTGCAGTCCATTAGTATGGATGATTGTTATCCAATCAGACGGCAGTAAGGCTTAGCATGTTGTAATTTGAATAATAATAATAATAATAATAATAATAATAATAAATCCACTACACTGAAAAGCAGCATGGCATGATCAAATCACTCCAGACACAGACATAAGCCACATTTACAATGTTTTTATTCAGAATTATTGATATTATTGCCAATAAATCAAAGATTGTATGTAAAAAAGAGGGATTGCACTTATTAATTAAAGTGTATATCTGTTGTAACATGCAAGCTGTAGATCAGATTTTTATTTTTTATTTTTTCAAATATGTCTGTCTATTAGGATGGACAATGGATTCAAGATCTGTTACTGAAAGTAAATCTCCAGTAATGCTGATTGAACTTACTTATATTAAAAAATCTATATCGATGTACTTATTCATAGCTGAAACAATTCTATATGCAGAATATACAGTTCTTGAGCATATAGTAGATGGAAGTATCTCAGATGTGGATATTATGTGGAGTAATGAGAAAAATGAAGATACAGTTTGTTATAAACAAGGTGCAATCTATACAACAAAACATAAATACTAAAGTAAAAATGTTACAATGTTTGTGATTTTGAAGATAAATTTCAAGACTAAACCAGCAATCTTGTATGTTTTCCTTTTGTATTTTATGTTGGTATAATGTTCGGTAAGCAATGTTCTGACCTGATGTTTATTGAAATGAGCAAAAAATATATACGCTTAAAGGGTGTTGAATTTTTCTGATTGCAATTTGGTCTAATTTATAGGAGCTTCAAGAACTTTTTCAGAAACTAGGAACATAATTTGGATCTGAAGGTTAAACATTTTTTTAAGCAGAAAAGACCATTGCAAAGACGCTTATAATAGCTGGATCTGGCAACACGGCAGATGCTGCACTAACAGCTCTCTCAAGCCTCGTTCACTCAGCCAGAGTCTCGCAGTGATCATTTTCATGTCACGGACACAAACTGTCTTGCAAACTGTCTAAACTTAATTATATATGCAGACACTCATATGAGTAGTTTAAAAAAATTGACAGAAGCCCAGACCTGGATGACCTCATAGCTGGCTCCAGGCCTGAATGCAATCATGTCAAAATGGACTAAAATGGAGTTTTCCCAGCTATACAGCATTCCATGGCACAAAGAACAAAAGAAGTACTATAGGCAAAATGGATGTCCAGAACATCATCATTTACAACATAGGCACATTCTGAAAATGTAGCCCTATATAAGTTTTTGTGTCGCTTACCAGCAGACCACTTACCTCCGTGTGGATGGCTTTCCCGATGTAACCAGTTTGTCCAGTTATCTCACCATGTACTGTACGTTGATGAACTTGAGACGCAGAGAAGGAGTTGACCACAGCAATGGTGTTCGAGTCCAGTAAAAAATGGTTTCAGAAAGCAGGTACGACAAAAACAGAATAAAAAAATAAACAAAATAAACAAGTAAATATCAGGGTGAAAAGTGGTAAAAAAAAGACATGGTAAAAACCAGGCAAGGGCATTTCTTTATCTGGATTGCTTTTTTTTTATTTTCGTTTGGGTGTAGAGAAGTGGGTGGGCGCTGGTCAATCTGTGCTTCTGAAAACACTGTTGGTGGGATTAAGCAAAGGAGGATGGTGGATCAGTCGATCGGTCATTCAGTCAGTCAAACAGTCAGTCCACAGCTGCCTCTGGTAGATTTAAGTGAGAACAGCAGGCATGAATGGTACTCGTGAGAGAAATTTGAGATCTCACAAAGTATACACCGTGGCCTCTGGTGGACTTGCAAAAACAAAAACTGCAAAAAAAGTACCTACTGGAGACGTATTTGGCACTCTCCAGAAATATATATAGAGGTACGTTTTCAGAATAAGCCTGCATTGATGTTTTATGTTCCTTAGAAGAAAGGATGGTTTGAAATGACATTGGGAGTCTGAATGATGAATGATTTTCAATTTTTATTGAACTACCCCTTTAAGACTTTGAGGCTCTATTTTGTATCCCGTTCACGGAAAGTACCTTACAGTAGCAGCAGAAATATGACTCCCATTACACACCTAGAAATAATATGCAGAGACTTAAACGACCTCTCTTTTTCGCTTTTATATCACACTCTGTCATTCGAATCTTTGCCATTTCTGTCATATACCATTCTTTCATTTTGCTAGGTCTCATGTTTGACGTTCTCTCTTCTCACACAGAATCATATTTTGAGCTTTTCCCACAGGAGCCATCCTATATGTTGAGCCATCTACTTTATTATCTTTTTTTGTGACAGTTTTTAGTTACTATGAAAGAAAAATGATGCTCATGTCTAAATCATTATCTTTCTCACTCTCTTTCTGTCTGTTATGTTCAGTCTGTTACCTTAATGCCTGTCTCTTTCTGTCTGTTTTCTGAGTGAAAATGAGCTTCTGTCATAGGTGTTGATTAATGTGTGACCTGCAGCTCTTCACAATAACAAATACTAGCCTTGTTTTATGTAGTTTTTTTTAAACAAGAGCTGCTATCTGTTAGACTGACCTTTGACTTTATTTTTTTAAATTACATGCTCACTTCTCTTAAATAAGCTTAGATGTTTTTTAGGCATTAATTTGTCACCACTGGCTTGCTTGGTTTGGGACTTGTGAAGCTGCACATTGATGGATTTGCTTTTCAGTGTTTGGACTTACAGCAGTGAAAATTAAACCACACTGAATTGAACTAAACTGAACTTTAACTCTGATAACTAGACTGTAGCAGTTTCAATTCACTAGAACTTCTATGTTAAGCTGCTTTGACTTTGATTTTGTACATATTAAATAAATATTTATTTTTTTATTTATGTCGCAGGAATATAGTATTTTGTTTATTCTCATACTGTAGTTTACAGGAACTAGTGCGGCATTTCATCACGTTCTCACACAGGCGTAATGTACCCTTGTAAAATTTTATATTACAGTTCTGATTATACAAGAATTAGCAGCAGAGAGCCATAAAAGTGTGTTTTGATGAAGCTTTTGGCTCATTACTGCAGTCAGAACAAAGTGTGCGTATAATTAGAAGAGCATTGTTTACACAGAAGCACGCGGCGCTAGTTGTTTTAATTAGCGCTTTCAAAGAGAAAAGTACTCTATAAGTGCACCCTGAAGAAATAAAAAGGCAAATGGTTTACCCTCTTTCCTGTTTCTATCTTCCTTTTGCCAATTGTTTTTTTAGAATTACTGTATAGTTTTTTTATCTGATGGAAAGTTGGCATGTTAGCCTATCGGTTACCCGTATTTTTTGTTTAGTAATAAAGTCATGTTAGGCTGTCTTTACACAATGTAATATAAGTCTTCCATGTCCACTTGCACCCGATTCACATGGGACATCAGCGTCAACACTTGACTGATGGTGTGTCTGAAGTTGGGGCCGAAATGATTGCCATAGCAGTGTAAGCCAATGACATTAGACCGCAACTGGCTACTGTCTGAGCTGGGGTATTTGCATAAAGCGATCTGATTGGCTGACGCTTCTATTCTCAAGAACTTCCCAACTGCAGCAAGTAACGGCTAGATCCACAATTCAGTTCGGCAATGCTTGACGTCACCCATTCAAAGGAATTAAATGGGTGAATGTCGATGCTGATGCTTTGTGTGAATCGTGTGTTATGTACTTTAAGATTTTTCTCAATGTTCCTGGTTAAATTTATTATACCATTCTGTAATTGCTTCTTTTGAATGAGCACAAATCCTGATTCTCTTTAAATGCAAATGAGCTGCTACTCCCTGTCCCATTTTCCAAAAGTGGGTGGAGCCTTACAGCTTGTGCATCATTTACCCCTACAGCAACAAACTAAACATGTGTTTGTGTTTTAAAGCCTCAAACTCTTGATATTTCCTTAAACAAATGCTTATTAGAAACTCCTTTAACTGGTTTTAGTCAACATGGTGACAACTGGCCATTTATTTTTGCTCCATAGATCCAGCCAGGAGAGGCCTTTACTGTGTACCACACCAGCCCGACGCTCTCCAGCTTATGCAAACCCGTGGTGCTGTGGACCCAGCAGGACGTGTGTAAGTGGCTAAAGAAACACTGTCCCCACAACTACCTGACCTACGTGGAGGCCTTCTCTCACCACGCCATCACAGGTACTGCACGTCTATCTTATCACTGCACATACCTTACTGGGAGAACCTGGAAATATTGGGGAAACTATAAAATTGTGCTTCAGGGCTTGTTAATGGAAAGGAAAACACTCCAGAATATTAGAAAGTTAAAGGAAGCACCCATTCTTTTAAACCACTTGTGTTCATTCAATTATTTTGACATCATTATTAAAGGTATTGGTTGAAAAAGAGAATATGGGAGTTACAATTATTTTAAGCTTTTGTGGTTGTGTCAAAAACAAAAGGTATTACCTTATCTCAAGAAATGTTGTGTTCAGGTTTAAAACATTTATGTTCCCCCGAAAATGTTGTTGGTTTGTGTTCCCTTAAGAAAGTGTATGTTGATTTCAAAATATTTACTGTACTTTCAATCCCCCCAGTAGAGGTTTGTAGAAACTTTGTGTTGAAGTGAAAACTTTGTGTTGAGGTCAAAACTTTTATGTTCCTTTCAGAAATGTTCACTTGCAAAACTTTATTGTCCAAGAAAGTTTAATTGAGCTCAAGACTTTTGCTAAATGATGCAATCTTCTATAAAATGTGTATTTAAATAAAAAGAATGTTATCTTTACAGATATCATTTGTGTTAAGGTCAAAACTTTTTTTTAATTACAAAATGTTTGCATTTCTCTGGAAAATGTTAAATACACTCGCAAAACATTTGTGATGTAAATAATACGAGTTGGGCTTTTGTGAGGGAATGAAAAATTGAGTTTTTTTTAGATAAAGCTAACATAGGCTCATTCTGACAACATACCCCTATATACATTTCTGGAGATCACAAATTATATAGCCAGAGGAACTTATGGGTGCATTTTATCTTTAAAGCGAATGCTACGGTGCGTTATGACGCCATTCCTTTTCACGCTTAACAGCTGACAGCTTACCTCTGTGTGGACGGAGTTATCTGTTTGTCTGGTGGCTCGCCACGTACTTCAAGGAACCTGAAATACAGAGGGGAGTTGACTGTGACAAAGTGGCTCGAATTCAGCAAAGAACGGTTCTAGAAAGTAGATAAGACAAAACCAAAAAAAATAAATAAATAAAATAAAATAAACAAGTGAATAAATGGGTGCAAATGTGATAAAATCTGAAAACGTGGTAAAAGTCAAGCTGCTATGAGGTCTTTTCTTTTTCATGTAATTTCAGTCAAAGTTTTTGTATTTTTGATGTTGTTTTCAAGCTTTTTTCTGTTCTTTTTTATATCCATTTAAAATTTTTAACAAATTTTAAACAATCTAAAAATTAAAATTTTTAAAAATTAAATAATATTTATATACATACATACATACATACATAGAGTACACACATGCTAAATATTTATCTCGTACAGCAACTTTACTCTTAAACCCAACCTTCACAGGAAGCAATCTGCATTTTCATATTTTGAAAATATTTAATTTTGTGTGATTCATAAGCAATTTTCTTGAAACAAACAAAAAAAAAATTTACTGGTATTGCTTACTTGTGGGCACAAAAAAAATTATTATATACACCACCTTTTTGAAAAGGACACTCTACAGTATATTATATAACAGCAGAATGTATTTTACACACAGTATCTGAATTATTAGCCCCCTTGTATATTTATTTTTATATATTAATATTTATTTTGTATATTTATAAGTTTTACAGACTTTTTTTCAACACATTTCTAAACATTACAGTTGTAATAACTGATTTCTAATAACGGATTTATTTTATCTTTGCCATGATGACAGTACAGTACATCATATTTTACTAGACATTTTTCAAGACAGTTGTATTCAGCTTAAAGTGCAATTCAAGTGCTTAACTAAGTGGTAACACTTTACAATAAGGTTCATTAGTTAATGCATTTACTAACATAAACTAATCATGAACAACACATGTACAGCATTTATTAATTATAATTGAAAATTTACTAATGCATTATTAACATCCAAGTCCATGCTTGTTAATATTAGTTAACGCACCATGAGTTAACATGAACTGACAATGAACTACTGTATTTTCATTAACTAACGTTAACTAACATGAACAAATACAGTAGTTGATGTATTGTTCATTGTTTGTTCATGTTAGTAAATGCATTAATTAACATTAACTAATGAACCTTATTGTAAAGTGTGACCAACTAAGTTAATTGGGTTAATTAGTACAAAAATGTAATTGAATTGAATTTGGTCACCAGAACAATACAGGAATACAAGGTACACACACAAACAAATTTATTTAATAATTAAAAATAATAATAATAACAACAACTTCGATCAATGTGAACCGAGTAATTTCAGATCTGGTTATGCAGTAATTGCTTAATGAAATGACATCCTGCTCTTATATAAAGCTGCCCGAAGAATACTTCGGATAATCACAGATCCTTAAAGCTTCTCTGTGGTCTCTCAGAGGATCAGCTTTTGGCAGGCCGTATCCTCTAACACACTCTCCTCCAACTCCCAGAGCTCTAAGCACTGACTTCTCTCACTAATGGACAATTATACACTGTAATGTTGAGCCATTTGTCACATTACAGTCATTTCCATGAGGCCTCGCCATCCCGGGGTCACCAGAGCGCCGCTTCCAAGTAATAAAATCATTTTACTCTGCCATTGGCGCATTTGTTCTTGGACGGCATGCAGCATTGGAGAGCGAGCTGAGATTGAATAGATTTAACAAAGGTGGACATTCACAGCTTTTGGTATTTGTGGGATTTGTAATATTTGGGATGGCAAACAGAGGATAGCGGTGATGTTGTGAATCACTGATGCCTCATTCAATGTCATATGAGTGTCAAGCTTTATGAGTCATTTGACTTCGAGCCAATCAGTGAAGAGCTGTGCCTTAGGAGAGAGTTGATGGCTGGAAGTTTCGCATTGAGGTCAATGACGTGTAGAATGTCTATGGTAACGAAAACAAGAATCCTTAAAAATATGTGGCAAGTAGTTATGTACATCATTTAATGTGTTTAAGTGGAGCCTCAATTTTAAAAGTTGAATTGTAAAATTCATGTGCAGTAAAAAGTCAACGATTAGTATCTTATCCTATTTTAAAATATAATATATAAATATATCTATGAATTATATTACTAGTGTTGGGAATAAAAAGATTTTGAGCAACAAACTGGTGACTGTGCAGGCCATGAGAGATGTTCAACTTTACTTTCATGGTCATCAAACTACTCTGTTATCAGTCTTGCTGTGTGTATTGGTGCATTATCATCCTGAAACATGGCACTGCCTTCTGGATACAATGTTTGAACCACAGTGTGCACATGGTCCTCCAGAAGGGTTTGATAGTCAGTGGTAGAGATACACCCATCTAGCACAAGTATTGGGCCTAGAGAATGCCATGATATTGCAGCTCAAATCATCACTGATTCACCACCATGATTCACTCTGGGCATGCAACAGTCTGGGTGGTACACTTCTTTAGGGGTTGTCCACACCATAACTTTCCTGGATGTTGGAAATACAATGAAGGTGGACTCATCAGAGAACAATACATGTTTTAAATTGTCCACAACCCAAGATTTTCACTACTGGCACCATTGAAAATGACATTTGGCTATGGCACGTGTAACCAAACGTATATCAGACCTGCATTTATTGACTCTGTATTGAAGAAATTTGAGGTGTACATTTATCTCTGCCGTGATAATAAATGAGATGGGCAGCTGTGGTTTTATGCTTTTTCAATACAATCCAGGTTAGTAGCCGAACATCCCTTTCAAACAGCTGTGGTTCCTTCTTCTTGGTTTTTTGCTGACATGACCCTGGATACTATGGCTCTTAATACATCACAAAAACTAGGTGTCTTGGTCATATATGCGCCAGTTAGGTGCGCAACAATTTATCCTCTTTTGAACTCTATGTCACCTACAGTATAATGTTGTGTTCACTGCAATTTTTGGAAGCAAAATAAAGCAAAACCAATTAAAAGCAATATTTAGTCAGTCGCAACATTCCAAGGTATGTTATTCCCAGTTAACATCCTCTAAATAATGCAGACTCATCTGTTAACTTGTTTTGGACCGTTTGGCCCCATCTTGTAAATGAATAATATGTAGGTATTTTATGATTTATTCTGCCAGTTTCACTTATGTCTGCTTTGCGTTTTGTCAGCTTTGCGTTTTTTTTACTGTTTGGCGCCACCTTGTAACGGAATTATGTGCAAGTTAGTGCAATGTTACACTTTATTATCTGTTTTACACTTTGCGTTGGGCTACCGATAAGCTTGTCTGGTTTTTTGTTTGCTTTTTCTATGCATACCTACAGCGCAACGAGGTGAAAAAAACATTTTTTTTAGTTTCTATTAAAAAATAAGAAAACAAGGAAAACGCAAGGCACATAAGCAGCATACAAAACTTTTAGTGCTAATAGAAAACACCTTTACAAAAGCACCTCTCAACTAACAATGTATTAGGTGTGATCAGACGCTCACCTCCCACAATAATATCTGTAATATCACAATAATATATCAGGTTGCCGCCTTATAACATTAGGAATTGAAGCTGCAAATTATTGTACAAAACCACAGGTACATGTTTATGTCATTGCTACAACAAACCATTAACGCTAGACACTATGCACTATTGATAAGTTTTAACAAATTAAAATACTTACATGTTGTGGCTCAGAATCCACAGTTTCTTCAATAATGGTTAGAGCTGCTCCTTCTTTGAGGAGTTTTTAGCCGAATCCAGCACTGAACTGAGAGAGATTCTGGAAGCTCTTCTTTGTCAAGTGCTAGAGCTATATCTTTTTATAATTCTCTGGAACATAATTAAAATCAAAGCATTTGATTGTAAAATCAAATTGTGAAATGTAAGCATTTCTCTCTTTATGTTGTGTCCTTTGGATGCCCAAATACAGAAGCAGAAGAAGGTCTTTGGAAATAGCAGTGTTATTTTAGCTTTCTCTGCTATAACATTATAGCACCTCTGGTCACGTTCCTTCACTGCGTGAGGTGAATGATTGTAACCTGTAGTGTTTATGACTTCATTAGCCCGGGTGTATTTTTGTAGTCCCCAAACTTTGTTGGCTATAGCCTTTGCTAAACTAACTTTGTAAAAGCCAATGTCTCCCTTTGCATTGAACTTTGAGCATATTACATTCAGAAATGTCGTTTATGTTCACAGAGCTACATTACACATCAACTTAAGTTTGAAAAACAATATTGTTTGGACCACCCCTTTGAAATAAGTTACAGCAACATAAAAAAGTGCCTTGATTTTTTGTCATTACTTTTACAGTGTACTAGTTGTACTGTACTTTTTTGTATGACCAAAATTGGTATCAAAATTGGTCAAAAGTTTTTCTGTTGTTATTGAGATTTGGTATCAAACTAATCAATCTATGCATCTTCAATCAATTTTTTTTAAATTTTCACAACAGCAAAAAATCTTTTGTGATCTAGTTGGATGTTTATACAATGCAGTTTATGGTGCTTTCCTCTTTAAGGGTTATACATGCATACACGACATGAATCTTGCTGTACATTTACTGCAAAACACAAGCACTATGTTTGAGCAGCATTACATTTAGGTGGAGTGAGGAATGTGTGGCTCCTCCAAATGCCCCTTTAAGTAATTCATCCAGGCGCCAACACCAGCTAGAGGCCTTATTCTATTATCTGTGCTATTATTTATGGCTTCATTTATCACGGCTCTCTCGGAGATGATCTGTGTCTGTAGCAGAGTGTTTGCGTGTGTCATTTTCTCTGGGTCATTGGCACCGGTACTTGAAGCACTGTAACACACACTGTAAGATTTGACTCATGTCTGACAAGAGCACTACTGGCTTCAGGCGCCGAGAGCTTCTGGTTATTGGTCTTTCGAGTCAGCTGTTTTACAGAAGTGCCAATTGCCTTGGATCAGGTCCATGTGAATTACTAGTGACATTCTCCAACGTTAAAAAGGAGTTTAAAGAGTCACAGAATCAAATCTGCAGCTATAGTGTCTGTTAACTCAGAGGTTATGGAGCTAATAATATGCCAAAACAATCTGAAATTGAATTGTATGCATTTGAATTATTAATAGTGCTGTCAATCAATTAAAAAAATAACTAATTAATCACACTTAAAAAAAAAATTGCGCTTAATCACGATTAATCGCACTTAAAAGATTCAAACTTGTAATTTTGGCTATTCGAATGTAAAATAATGTAAACGCAAGACAAATACTATTTAAATTCAAAATATAATTAATTATTAGAATTTTTGTTTAACTTGTAACACAGATTTCTTCATGTAAACAACATACCCACAATAAACCATCAAGATCCTGGCTTGACAGCCATATTTATTACAGAAATAAAAACAAAGACATGTTAATGCCATTTAAATTTCAAAACAATCAATGCCAATAAAGAAAACATTGATTTCCATGTTGGTTTCTAAGTTGACTGCAAAAAAAAAAAAGCCAAAATACAAGTATTACAGATATGGAAAATAATAATAATAATAATAATAATAATAATAATAATAATAATAAAATATTGAATAAAAACAATTGCACTCATTGCAGGGCTGGGCTGGGACAAGAAAATCGGCCCTGGCATTTTGGGCCAGAGCGGCCCAATACATCAATCAAAATGCTCCCCATCTGTGCATGCACTTGAATATGTTTATCAACTCCCATTCTATAAAAGCACAAAAGCCATGTATAGGAAATAATGAAAGTTGACAAATTAAAAACTTATTTTATTTTGTTTTTTTATTATTATAATAAAATTATAATCCACACTGGAAATGTGGGTGCCTGTGTGTTTTGAGGGAGCCTAATAAATAACGAACATAACAAAAACTGCCTGCTGATGCACACAGTTAATTTTGATTAATAAAACAAAGCTAAATAATAAAAGCAATGTGTCAGAGACCATAAAAAAATGTTTAACTCAACAATGAAACATCAAACGTAGCTAATAGATTTTACATTGTCAATCAAATGAACTTAATTAGAAAATGCAACAAATATTTGTTTGGGCCATGGTGCAGATTAAAAGTAAAAAAAAATAAAAATAAACAAGTATATTTATCTGGACAGATAGGTAATTAGATAGAAGACAGGGATATGTTGATCTTTTGCCCCGCAGCACGCTGCAGAGTGCAGAGACGCAAAAAGCAAATGCCTGCTCTTCCGCGGACCCGCGCAGTAAGAAACAGGCGTGACTCTTGACTTTTCTGACAAAAAGAGAAAAGAACCAATGGGCTGCAGATTATGTCACACGGCCACTCTGTCCGGAAAAGAAACATCTTACTTTCAGAGCGTGACAGCTCACCGGAGCGTGACAGTTCTTCAATGACTTGACAGTCATGACATGACAGTCTGCTAAGTGTTTTATGGGCCGATCAGATCAGCCCGGCCCAAAAAATATGTCGACCCTGCGAAGAAAAAAAAAAACTGTGTTAATTGCGTTATTTTTTTTACGCCTTAATTATTTTTAAGAAATCTCATGCGTTAACGTGTTAATTTGGACAGCACTAATTATTAACAATTGTAATTTAATAAAACATTAATATTTTATGCCATTAAAAAATGTTTTGAATTTGAATTTCTTAACTTGAATTTTAATTTTTTTTACTTAAATATTAAACATCTGAAATTTAAGACAACTGAATTTTTTTATGTCAGATTTTTATAGTTGTATTTTCAAGCTTCAGATTTTTTTGGTTCTGAATTCATAGATTGCAGATATTGGGTTTGTAAAAATACAGTTTTAAGTTTTCAAGAAGAATTCGGAACATCAAAATCAATGTTTTAAAATTCAAAACTAGAAATGCAGATTGTAAAATTCAAATCAGGTCAAGGGTCTTCAACATGGAAGAGTAGATGATCACCTATATATGCATCTCACTCACACATACACTTTACTGAGTCTTGTGATTTTACTGTAGCATTAAGAAGCATTCCATTAAAGGGGTGGTCCACTACGATATCATATTTTAAACTTTAGTTGATGTGTAATTTAGCTGTGTGAACATAAACAACATCACTGAATGTAAGACACTCAAAGTTTAAGGCAAAGGGAGATATTAGCTTTTACAGAGTTAGCTTAGCAAAACCTACAGCGAATGAAGTTTGGGGACTACAAAAAACATCTGGTATAGTGAAATCACAAGGGCTTCCGGTTATGTGCATAAACCAAGCACACACACCCTGCACAGTGAAGGGGTGTGGCCAGAGGCACTGTAATGTTAGCTAAAACAGAAAGCTCTCCCAGTTCAGTTCTGGACTTAGTTAAAAATCTTTCAAAACTCCTCTAACAGATGAAGCTGTGGCCGGTGAGTATTTTTATGTTTTTAAATTGATCAACTGCATGCACAGTGACTAGTGTCAACGTTATGTGTCAGTGATAATCTGAATATATGTGAAAAAAACACTTTTCAGATTTTATTTTAGAGAGCAGACATCAGAGTTCAGCTGTGTGCTCTTCATTTTTCTGTCTAAGCAGCTAATGCTGCTAACAGCTATTCTGACTGGACTGTTTACACAGCGCAAAAGCTCATGCTTGTAGGGGTGTGATGTAGTGATGTGATGCCAATCCTTGAGTCACAGCACATTATGTTAGCTGACCAATCTGAACCCTTTGAGGGCGGGCCTTTCAAAGGAACCACCACTTTAATAGCAATAATAATTCCTGACATTCATATGGCATTTTTCTGCACACTCAAAGCGTTTTACAGGTTTTTGGGGGGAATTTTCTCATCCAGCACCTGTGTGCAGCATCCATCTGGATGACGCTTTGGCAGCCATATTGCGCCAACCTGCACACCACACACCAGCTGATTGGTGGAGAGGGGACAGAGTGATGAAGCCAGTTATGATATGGGGATGGTTAGGTGGCAATGATGTACAGAGGCCAGTGAGCAAATTTGGCCAGGATGCCGGAGTTAAACCCCTTTTATTTTTTGAAGGACATGCTGGGATTTTAAACTACCACAGAAAACCGGGACCTAGGTTTAATGTCTCATCTAAAAAACGGCACTCACTGAGCAGTATAGAGTCCCCTTCAATATACTGGGGTGTTAGGACCCACACAAACCGCAGTTTAAGCACCCCCTACTGGCCTCACTAACACCACTACCCATCCAGGTACTGACCAGGCAGAGCTCTGCTTTGCTTCAGTGGACGACCATGTGTGAGTTGCATGTAGCTAGCTGCCAGCTATTTTGTCTTGCCTTTCCGTGTTTCCTGACCATAGCCTTGTTTTGTTTCATTTTGTTTGCTGCCTGTACCAATCTCTTTGTCTGTGACCCAGACTACTCTTTTGGATTACTTGCATGTTTCTGTCTGTTCCTCTTGTGACCTTTACCTGCCTGACGACTCTCTTAATAAGACGCTGTATTTGGATACTCAACTTCGTTGCCAGGCTCATTCAGGGTCAATAATTCAACAGTTTGGTATTTTTTTGACAGTGTAAGTTTAGATCATAAAAACTTTTTATCCATAAATTGTATGTTAAAAATACTGACAAAAAAACTATAAAGTGTTCTGTGTAGTTTATGAGTGCAGACAAATTTGTTACAATTTTTTTTATATTTTCTCTTTTCTTTATCTCACACACACTTATTATTGAATCAATATTAAATCAAAATTCATCTGGGCTTGATAATAAGTTTACATCATTTTTTAGGCCACTTATGCTGTTTTTTTTGTCATATACATAAGATATAAGACACTTTGTAAGACCGACTACATAAAGGCATTTCTCTTGTTTTTCTGTATCTCAGATTATCTTGTTTTTTTTGACAGCACTTCTGTCAATATCTTCAGGGTGTTATTTAGGAGCACATTAAAGCAGTCTGCAGGGAATTCATTTCTGCTCCGTTCACCTGTTCTGTCTGTCGCTACACAAAAGCCTCAGACAAACAGCAATCTTGAGTAAAGTGTTTCTGGAGGGCTGAATTTAAAAGCACTGAATTAGTGTGTGAGGTTTATGAAACAAGCACCTCAGTGTTTGTGCACTATAAAAGCTACATATTACTATGAAAACAAAAACAATACATTAAAAAAAAAAAAAAAAAAAAAGATCCCACAATGTCCAAAGATCCATCTCTGGCTATTCCATTATCTTGTGTAAGGCTGTTAGCATCACCCATGCTCTAATTGCTCTTCCTAGCCTATCGTGAGTGACTGGGAAGCAAATGCAATTCCCGCAGCGATGTGTGAATTGGCGGAGCTGGAAAGTGGGTCATTGTTGGCCCATGACTATCCCATAAAGCCCCAGGGGCAACCGAAGGTGCTCTGGGTCAGTAGAGCATCACTGTCCAATAATACTTCATAAGCCTCTAGTAGTTAAATACAGCAGTGGTTTACTTTAACAGCCTATAGAGTGGTATTGAGAGTATCTGCATTTGGTGATTGATGCTTTTTAGAATGAAGATAGATGTATGGAGAGTAGTTTAGAGAAGCTGCCACATCAGCTTGAAGATTGGTAAGTTGTCCTGAATTTGTTCTGAACTAGATGGGGAATGAAGAGAGAAGGACATATTTGTTTAATGATTATATGAAATAGATATGAAGCCTTTTTATTAGGTACGTCTGTTTGGTTATTCAGCCAATTAGACTGCAGGAACTCTGAGCAAAATTGGGAACAAAGGTGATTAAAAGGTACTGTAGAGTGTAAATCTGGGTACAGTCATAGCTGAATCATAAGAGTTCAGTACATGGAAATAACCTAACAAAATGTAAAAAAAAAAAAAAAATGTAAAATTTGTAACACAATTCTGCAAATTAAAAACCTCTATGACACAGACAAAACAAACAAGTAACACAATATTGTTCCGCGAACGTATGTTATGAGCAATACGCAAACTAATGCCAATTGCCATTAACAAAAACAAAAAAACATCACTATTTCAGGTTCAAGAGATACTGGATGAGCCCCCATTTAAATTGTAATGCTTTAAAATTTAGCTTTAGGGGTTAAAAAGGTAACATTTTGATGTGAGTTTATAGAGAGTTGTTGGCAAAATAGCAAAACAACAACCAAATAATACAAAAAAATCTGTAAATTTATTTACAAAATGTAAAAGAATTTAGTGGCGCAGTAGGTAGTGCTGTCGCTACACAGCAAAAAAGTCGCTGGGACGCTGGTTCGAGCCTCGGCTCAGTGGATGTTTCTTTGCATGTTCTCCCTGCGTTCGCGTGGGTTTCCTCCGGGTGCTCCGGTTTCCCCCACATTCCAAAGACATCCTGTACAGGTGAACTGGGTGGGCTAAATTGTCCTTAGTGTGTTTGTGTGAATGTGTGTGTGCATGTTTCCCAGAGATGGGTTGCGGCTGGAAGGGCATCCGCTGCGTAAAAACTTGCTGGATAAGTTGGTGGTTTATTCCGCTGTGGCGACCCCGGATTAATAAAAGGACTAAGCCAACAAGAAAATGAATGAATGAATGTAAATAATATAACAATAATATAAATAATAATAATAATATAACAAAAACCCCAAACTCGCTGAAAAATATCCTCTACACTACCTAAGAGAAAACAAACAAACAAAACTAAATAAGTACATACAAAACGGTAACAGCATACAGCAACTGAAAGGAAAACAATGATCAAACTTTAAAGTGAATTCAACATAATATCACACAACACAAGCCAAAACACACTAACAGACTAAAAAGGCAAGCAAGACAAAAGCAAGAGAACGAGCTTCTCTTTGAACTTTGGGCTTCCTTCCTGATTTGCAGTGAAGGTGATGATGTCACAAAGAGTAATGAAGATTGATGTGCAGTGGGTCTCAAAACCAATGTTTCTTCATTCTCATGTGAAACCTCTGAATCAGAAAGTCTGGTAAAAAAACAGGCCAATGCACATTGGGTCATTGTGTTGTGATCACAACCAGAGGTAACAAATTTAATTTACTTTGTTTCATTAACTTGAGTAAAATTGTTGGTTAACTTCTACTTTTGAGTAGATTTAAAGATGTGTACTTTTAATCAGGTACGTATTTAAAGAACAAAACTTTACTCTTACTTTGTTACTCTTACTTTGTTACGTTGACAACTTACAGTAAACAACATACACACACATACATACATGGATACAAAGTAACTTATAAGAAGTTACTTAAGTGATTTTTTAATCGGATACTTTTTTTTACTCTTACTCCAGTAAATTACAATCCAGTTTTACTTGAACAAAAAATTACTTTAGCTTGTACTATTACTTAAGTATAGATTAAGTATGGATTGAGTGTAGTTGATACTCTATCCACCTCTGATCACCAGCAAGGATTGCACCTGTGGGCCACTGGAGAGCACGCTCTGTATTATGCTCCTGGACTACAAATCCCATTGCGCCCTACATTCACGCACCAGTTTAAAGTTCACTCTGATTATTCACAGCTGAAGGACATTACCAATAATTACCTGGACTGTAAATACACCTCTCTCAATATCACCCATTGCTGGGAGTTGTTAGCTGTTGCTGCACCACAAAACTTTCTTCTTAGTTTCGTTTCTCTTTTTTTTTTTGACTCTTGGACTGTATTGTTTTTGAATCTTTGCTACCTATATCGACCCATTTACCTGTTTAACAGATTATACTTGTGGACTAGCTCTGTTGTTGTATATGCTGGTATTTGATCCCTGCCTGTCTGACCATTCTTAATAAAACTCCGTCATCACGTCTCCCATTCGCAACGCATTATTGTTCTGATGTTTGCATCAGAATTAGGAGTAAACCATATTAAAGCATGTATCCATCCTGCTTTGTATTAATGTTTGTGGCAGCCGGTGATAAAGTGGGATATTTTTTGCACACTTTGCTTTGCTTTACTTTTTACTTATAGTGTAGATTCATACTATATATTATAGATATAGAGGCAAGAGACAAAGCTTAATAAAGTGGTTTCCTGTGAATTCCTATGATTTACTGTAATATTCCTAGGGTAGGCTTTTTTAGTATGATATTCCAGACCTCTTTTTAGTTTTGCCAGCTCTATGCTTTCTCTCTGTTTGGGATTCACCTTGTGATTCCAGTTAAGGGCTTGGTTGTTTATTGTTAATACACACACACACACACAAATACTTGTACTCTCTCACACCATGCGCTCCTTTATCTTTTTAAACATAGATCATTCTTTAAAATAGCTTCAGGTCTTCATCTCTTGCATTGTACAGCAAAGCAGATTAAATGCCCCATAAAATGTAATTGTTTTCAGTCAAGAAAGCTTGTAATCAGTGCTTTTTAGCTTGAGGTCCTCTCTATGCGAGTGTACTCCTAAAAGTTAGCCAAATGAACAAGCAGATTTATATTTATCCTCAGGAAAACAAAGCATACATATTGATGGTTGGTCTTACTCATGGGTGCATTGAATCATTCGTTCAATAAAAGACTTTAAATACTATCTGTCTTTGATAAGTATTACCCAGTTGAACTGTGCACTTGAAATCACATTTAAATGGTACAATGAACAGTAGATGAGCTTATAGTAGTATGTGCAAATTAGTGTCGAGGGAAAAAAATACCCTGGTAAAAGTACCCTTATGACGTACTGCTTATGGCGAGTTTCTGAACTACACATCAAAAGTATGATTTCTGTCCCATAATGCCACAGAAGAAGATTTATTAATACATGCATTGGTATACTTCGAACAAAATTGAAGAACAAACAGATGTAATTATTTAAAACAAAATTCATCTGAAGCAAAGTTCGTTTTTATTTGGGCATTTAAAACAGATCACCAAACATTTTGTTTGTTTTGGCTCATAAATACCTTTGAATTACCATTTGTCCTACGCAATTATTAGCTAAGTTTCTATCCAAAAATGTGAATTAACTTAATGCACAAAACTGGAATATCGCATAAAAGATGTGTAAATAAAACATCCAACAAGTCAAAGACAACAAAATCGTCACTTCCTGATTAAATGGAGCCAAATATTAACAGTAAAAACAGAATTTGCTGTGGTGGGAGAAGCTGCGTGAATCTTTTCTTCATTTAATAAATGATTTAAAAATGGCAGTCCTAACATGCAGTGAATGCGTGGTGGCATGTGAAGGCTTGAGAGGCGCAGCACAGATGCTCTTGACAGTTCTGGAGGACATTGATAATATAATAACTCTAACACTGAGATGGTTAAGGCATTTTAGAATGACCAAAACAACATTTCATATGTTTAACAATGTGCTCAGCCTGCTGGTTAGTCCATTTACACTCATTTTTAGAACACTCTACCTTCATTGATGTGTGATTTCATCCCCATTTTGTTTCTCATTCCACGGGGCTCAGACTGGAGAACAGCATCAAAAACAACAACACTAACCACATGAATACACTAGAGAGTCCAGTAGCAGAGCTGTTACCAGTTTTAAAGACTTGGAGGGGATCATACACTGGACAAGAGGCACCAAAGCATTGCACCATGACATTTATAAGAGTTTGCCCACACCGGCGCTGCAATTTGAAATAAAGATCTTCTTGTTGAGAATGCTGTTTGCCAAATGTTTATGAAACTGTACCTACAGTATATTTCATGGAGTGTTCAAAATGATAAACTGTCACTTATATTTTTTGTTTGTTTGTTTGTTTGTTTTTGTTTTTTTTCTTTTTTGAACATCATTTTACCCTCAAACAAAGAACAACAACAAAAAAAAAAAAAAGAATGGTGAAGTTTTTGAAGTATAGGGGTCATTAAAGGTAAAATAACCAAACTAATGCTGGTTTGTAATGTGGTATTAGCCCCTTCTAAAAATACAGACCTTTTCAGAAAATTACCTGTAAGTTGTAATAAAGAGATCATGTGTGAATAGTGCCTTTTTAATGAAATAAATATTTACTAATACAAGCACAGCTGTGTAGAGGTCATTTCTACTTAGGTGTGCCCCTAAATTTATTTACTTGTGAATGGTGCTTTTCTGAAATAAAAGTAACATAGTTTCCTGTGTGAAAAGCATATTTTTAATTAAATAGTTTAAAGGTATAGTTACCCAAAAACTGAAAATGTTGTCATTATTTACTTATCATTTATGTTTTTAGTTAAATAATATATTTTATTATTCATAAAGATTTGGAAACACTTGATGGTAAAAAAATATTTTTGGGTAAAATAGTATTTAAGTTTTTTCAGTAATTTTACATCATTTATCAGTATTACTGTCTGAAATGGGTATCTGACAGCATGTCACATCTGAATCCCATTCATACTCTTATTCATATTATAAATAACATACTTTTCTAATGTTTGAGAAGTAAGTTCAAATTCAAATGCAGTATCTAGACAATTTTAGATGCACCAGTAGTCAGTTTTTCATTATGTCCCATTCAAGAAGAGAATGTGACAGTGCTGTGCCCTGGGCATCTCGGGACAGATGTCTCGCACCGTCTGTAGACACACTGTGTAGTGTGAAGTGATAGCACAGTTAGATTGTAATGGTGTGATCAACAAGTCTGCCTTGTAACTGCAGCATCATTGTGCCCTTGCTGTGTGGGGAGCATCTTTGGGTGCATCTCGGTCAGCTCCCTTGTTCAGTAGTCAGGGTACTGATCAGGAAGTCAGTCATTTTAAGTGCGTTTTAAATTATTTTACAGCACTGAAATGTTCTCTGCCTAAAATGTTCTGCAATAAACCTTGAAAATCAGGAAGTGTTGATGCTCACTGTGTTTCTTTAAAGGGCACCTATGATGAAAATCAACTTTTGTAGGCTGTTTGGACAGAGCTGTGTGTAGGTATAGTTTGTTCACGGTCATACTGGGGTAATAGAAACACAATCTTTTTTTTTTTTTATTTCCTGATGTTAAAATATGATCCAAATCTCACCCATTTTGCGGAGTGTGGTGTGTGCACGCAAACTTTATAATGACATTGTGTGTGACTCATCATTGTAGAATAGCTTGAATTAACTCCACAACATATATATCAAATAACAGTTAAAATAAAAGTGCTTACTGTAGTAAGGGAGATCTGCTTTATTCTTGTCTGTCACTGTGCTGTTTATCTACATGAAGGCTACACACACGTGAACGGTGGAGGTGGAGAACCAGCACATTTGCATTAAAGGCACATGCAACGAAATGTCAGATGTCAAGACACATTCTAGAGACAAACGCTACATACAATAGACTTTTCTATTTATATTTAACCATTAAGCAGGTACACCACAATAATGCAAACATTTGGAATTGATTGACATTGGAACTACCAGAATAATATCGACTAGAATTACCTCAGCAGTCATTCTGTATTATATTCATATGACAATATGACATTATAAGATGTCATATTGTCATCATATTTACATTCAAATCTTCTGATTTCACTTTCACAAGCAGGAGCATTTTTTCATGGCACTGAATATTTGTTTTGAAAGACATATCTGAAGTAAAGTTATAGTTTTGCTATCAGAAATGTATGTTTTTGTTAGTAGAAAGTGGTTAGGCAACAGATGTCTATGCATATTTAATGCGCATTCAAAATCACTTGCAAAAGTAGCTGACACTGAAATATGTGCTGTCTTGTTTCGTTTTAGTCTTAATTGCAGCTTAGTTACTAATTTAGCAGGGGTCGCCACAGAGCAATGAACTGCCAACTATTTCGGCATATATTTTAAACAGCAGATGCACAGTAAATTTGAAATCCGGAAATTAACACCAATAGAGTTAATTTCAACACTTTAAAAGTGTATATATGGGAACCACCCGCAAAGTGTTAATTCAACACTTTCAAAAGTGTTGCCTCTTTAACACCAAAACAGTGTCAAATTATTAACACTATAAGAGTGAAGTATTAACACCAATGCAGATAATAACAACAACACTGCTACAGTGTTGCCTCTTTTAACACCAACACAGTGTCAAAATATTAACACTATAAGAGTGAAGTATTAACACCAACGCAGATAACAACAACACTGCTACAGAGCTAGGAGGAACTTCGTTGCAAACTCTGACAGAGTTAAAATCCTACACTGTTCAGGAGTGAACACTGTTAAAAAAAAAAAATAATAAATAAATCACAATCTATTCAAGCTTATAGGAATCAAACATTACATTACTTAAATGTTGACAGTACTATTTAAGAAATGTTACTTTTTTATGGATAACTATATTAAGGCTTCTAAATTTTTATATTTAAAAATAATAAATTCACTGTGAAGAAAACACATCTTACTACATTACTCTTTCAAAATTTTATTCCAACATGGAACACCAAGCCACCAATAAAATTACTTTACAAGTAACAGTCCAAAACAATATAAAATGAACTGTCATTGCCATATGTCATTTGCAAATCAAATGGCTTGTAGTAAAACAATTGTTCTGTTTTTTTGAGAACAAGGCTGTGCTCTTGTGCAAAAACCCTGAAAGCATGGAGATGTTCAACAAACTCTGATTCCATACATGAGACCAAAAAATAAACTCCATCCTTGATCAAAATTTGAACAATCTTTCCAAAGACTGGTACATCCTCAACCAAATCTAAGCAAACAACAAGATTTTTTCGATACTCCGTACCATGACACTTTACCCAAGGAGTGATAGTTACTTCACTAGAGAGATCAATGTTGAGTTGCTCTGAAATAAAATCACACTTTTCAAGATCAGACAACAACTCATTTGAAACAGGACCAGATTCAATACCCCTCGATGTACAGGATTCCCAGTAATAGGCTATTGCCAGCTGGTGTTTTTTTGCAAGCGATTTGGTGAGGTTTTTGAAGTTTTTTAAATTTTTCTTAAAAAACCTGTGTTTTGCTTCGTACCTCATCGTCCATACATGAATCAATGGGCCAATTTGCCTGATGCATTCAGGGTAGTGAATCATAAGGTGATGCTTCGGAATCAGATTTCTAGAAGGATACAAGTCTTTAAACAACCGATGGTGCTCCACTATCAGATGCTTCAAAAATATGATCATTCCTTCAGAAATGCAATGAGAAAACACAATGTCAACAATTTGCAAGAGCAGCAACATCAAATGCCAGTGCTTATCTCCCTCTGGAACTACATCTCCAAATATGAGAGGGATGTTCCTGATGAGACACAATGTCTGACTTGCATTAAGTCCAATACTGTTTCCTGGGTGCTGAAGGTTGACCTTGGTTGGGCGGTTATTTCGGTCCAAAAAACCATAGTTGAAGGCATACAGTCTTTGAGGAATGGAATCACAAGGTATTAGACCGCAACTCATATATTCAAAAAGCAGTTTTACTTCATACTGTGCCACTCCCTCCAGAATATCATGCATAATGTCCAGCACAAAGTTCTCAGATACATTAAAGTAAGTCAAGGTGTTGAGTATAGAATTTCTTTTAATACCATAACAGGAGTTTTCATTAGGGTTGTCAGCAAGATACTTGTAATGCTTCTCATTTTGGTTTCGGTTGCGCAAAATCACCCTTGGATCATCCTCGCTAAATACTTCCTGTGCTAACACCTTGTCAGTAAGGCACAATCTGCAGTAATGTTTTGCAGAAAAAGATTCAACATAACCAAGAATACCGTTTAGACCCAGGTTATCGCCAGTAATTTGAGCAATTGTACCAAAAATGGGCTCCTCAGAAAAAGACACCTTCATTCCCTTCTGCTCAAGAACTTTAACATCATCAATCAATGGGCCAAGTATTTTGTCCATGCCATACTTTTTTCCATCTTCAGAATGAAATAAAGAAATTAGATGTATGTTCATCAAGGATGAATTTACATGTGATGGTAGGTTACGAAGCACAAAATATATACAGCCAAGTTTATGGATTCCTTGTTTAGATCCTAATGGATTAGCTGTTTCAAAATCATCATAGTAAATTTGGATCTGAAGTGCATTATTACAGATGGAGTACAATGGATGCCTTTTGTAATACTGCCCATCACAAAATTCTCTATACATGTCACTTTGCCTTTGTTCTTGAATCAGTTTACATACTTCCTCATTTCTAAAAATGAACTCCAGAGTTTTGAGCAGAGGGATGTAAATAAAGGTGTCATTAACTGTTGTTTGTTCATACATTCCAGAGGTCGTATTTCTTCTTGAATCGTACCTGACTCCCAAGTGAATTTCAGTGGGTTCAACAACTCCCCATTTCTTGCTGAAATATTTTCTCCATTTAGTGTCTGTATTAAAATCTGAGAATGAATTATGAAAATTATTAAAAACCTCTTCAACTGAACTTCTAGTTGTGCTACCAACAGGCACAACATTTAAAATGCTCTCCCTTAAGTTAGTATGGAAATCATTAACAAAATCCTCCATGCTTTCAATAACAGACAAAATTAAATTGTTTGCAACACCATTAGCCTGCAATTTGGCAATTATGGATGCACACATTTCCCTTGAACTATCCCTTGAAAGAGAAGAACATTCAACCACTTGAGCATCATTATCTGTCATTTGCTCTGTGTCAGACACAAGTGCTTCGTCAGGATTTGGAGCATGCTGATTTTGAATAGATATGTTACCACTGCTTGATGCCACACCCCTAAAATGAAATCTGGTTAAATGTTTTTTAAACCCTGCATAACTTTTAAATTGTAGGAAGCAACCATCCTGAGCACAAACCAACTCAAACTTCTTGCCAGGATACAAACTATGAACAAGTTTAAGGTGCCGAATTAATTTTACAGTTGTAGCAAACAGTGATTTACAGATGTAGCATCTAAACATCATTCAGTAATTTAGCTCTGAGCTCCTTCACCCTTGGGGTTTCACTTGTGCTGCCAACATCAATTCTGTACACTGTGGTCTGGAGAAATGTGAACAAACCTTTAAGTGGAGGATCATAACTGATACTGAACACAAAATGGACCTTGAACAGTTCATCGATTGCCGCTAGTGAAGAGGATTCTTGACATGGGATGAGCTTTTTGTCAAGCACAATGAAGAACTGACTGATGGCTTCCTTGCTGCTTCCTATGGCAAGAATGTAAGGTTGACGATTGTCTTCTGTCTCGAGGTGTTCCTGAATACTCCGGCATGCCTGATTGAGGAAAAAAAAAAGGCAAATTAAGCATTATCAGTTAACATTATGACTACAAAGTCAACATTAAATTGATTTTGCAATATTGCAAAAGCTGTGACTTAATTGTGTCATTTTGTCAGGGAAGCAATTCTGTGATCAGTTATAAATCTCTGAGGCTCTCACAGGTTAAGTCCAAATAAAACAAAGAAATGAAATCCCTAGAGGTTACTTAATAAACAGAACATATAACCCTGATGTTACAGATTTAGAACTGATTATAGAACCGGCTTTACTGGCAATATGTGCATCTTACAGTCATAGTTTGAGTCTGTTTAGCTCAATTGAACACTAAGATCAAAAGACACAGAAAATGATACAAGCGCCAACAAGCTTAATTCCAGTTTAGGTTTAGAAAATTTGATAAATCAAGCACTTCATATTACACTTATCTCATAGTGTATTATCAACTGGAGAAGTTAATGCATTAATTGAAGGTATAATGTCTACAGCTCTTGTATCATCACCAGTTACCTACCTTTTGAAAAACCACCAGATGGTCAATTGCCTGTGAGATGCTCATCTTCTGGATTTTCTTTCTTCCAGAAACTTGGGGCGACAAAAAATGCAGAAGTAGAAGAAAGGATGATATGTCACTGTCCCACTCTGAAAAAGACAAGTAAAAAGTTAAACATAGACAGTAAAATAACATTCAAAAGATTTTCACTGCACCATTACATCAGTTACATCTGTACCTGGGAAATCCTCTGCCTCGCTGCTTTCTTTGTTCTGTTTGGCAGATGACAGCAATCTTTTCAGCAGTGGAGTGGATGTCAAGGTTTCTGCTAGCTTGATAAT
Source organism: Danio rerio (assembly GCF_052040795.2). Lineage (NCBI taxonomy): Eukaryota > Metazoa > Chordata > Actinopteri > Cypriniformes > Danionidae > Danio > Danio rerio. The sequence continues at coordinate 14,985,904 of NC_141043.1, forward strand.
CTTTGACTTGAAAACTGTTGGCCACCTTTCCAAGAGTCTGGAAGCCGTTTCTGACCCGAACAGGAGTGTAAAGTCCTGGAGAATCTGAGAAATCAGAAGAAAACATTCCATTACTATAAAATATTACAAGCTAAATGTGATGGTCACTATTTCACCACATCTGTGAAACTAACATTTCAATTAAATTTTTTTATATTTATAAATAAAATATATTTAAAAAGACAATTCATACCAATCCTTTCGTATCCAGAAATCGAGGAAAAACAGAGAGAATAGTGGTGGATTTCTCTGGATCACGCACAAGACGTTGTCTGTATTTAAATGTTGCCCTCATCTTCTGCATGATGACCTCACGGTCGCTTGTATGATTCATCAGAGAGATGGCCTCTAGACTTTGATCACTGTCCAGCTGATCTTCAGGGTGACACAGCTGTCGGTCAAGCAAAGGACCCCCCTTTTCCTCTGTTTTAGGATCATCTTTATTTCCAGAAGGTTTTGTCCCCCTTTGTACGGTTTTGAGTCGCCACGACAAGAATCCAGAGTTTTTCTGGCCATCATAAAAATGTTCCTGACATTAATAAATTCAAAAATTAATAAATTCAAAATGACACAAATTCAGATTCAACATTTAACACTCCATTAATATATATATATATATATATATATATATATATATATATATATATATATATATATATATATATATATATATAATGATCTTCTGACGACAGACAAGAACTTACATATCCAGTCCTCCCTTGGGGATCTCTGAGTGAGGGAAACAAGGTGATAATTCCCAAACCATACTTCTGTTTGGTAAGGCGGTGTGGAACTCTCCTGAAGAACAGGAGTACTCAATGTTACTTAACATTGATGAGAATTAACAAATGTTATTAAAATTTGTTCAATTAAATGTTTAAAAGATTAGCACTATTACATTTCTAGCACTCAACTTCACACTATACAATTTATAATCTATATAGTAGTCAACATTTGATGTGTATCAAAAAATGTTTTTCAAAATTGTCCTTTGACAAGAATGGGTGTAGTACAATAGATTTAATACTTTGATAAAAGATTTTGATTCATTTCAAATGTTAACTATTGTATACTGCTATAACCATAAAAAAACAACAACAACATTGTTTTTCATAATTACCCTTCTGTCTCCATCATGTGGGCTACTAGAATGTTCACCATAACTTTTCTTGTCTCATCAGTAATTGTCCCCGTATCTTCATACTCCCTCAGCACATTTGCTCCACCTGGTCTTGTCTCTAGAATTTGTTTGATCAACTATAAAAAGAAATTAGCATTAACATCCTATTATAAAGGTAGAAATGCAGGAATATTGAAAATGCCATTTAAATTCAATCCTGATCTGGAAAAGGTCAGTACTATACACATAATACATAAATTAATGGAACTGATTATGTAAAGCTTATGGTTATGATACTGCAAGTAAACCCCCCAAATTGTGTACTTGCACTCACATCTCTGGCCTGTGAGTTTTGTGAAGCCTCATCCTCATCCTTTCTAAAGCGTTTTGGACTAAACCAGTCACTGTCCTCACTGCTTTTTGAAGTTAAAGAGAGTGTATCTGTATCAAAGCTGGCTGAAGATTGAGGTGTGGAGGGTCCTGTTAATGTTAAAACTGGGGTTAACAGGCAACAGGTTTTTTAATACTGGATCAAAATAAAAAGACAGGTCTAAGTACTTGTAAAAAAAAAAAAAAAACAACACTCAATACTAGTTTACATTATGGGACTGTATTTCTACCCACATCAACACTGCCGACATTAAAAATATGGTAAAGTACTGAAAATTGGCAGCATTCACTTAGACACATCTTACATCATTCAATAGCTCCACTGTTATCACTCACCACTGTCATTTAAAGCATTTATAACAAGAAGCAGTCCACTGGTGCTCATTAGATCAGGAAACACATCTTCGTCCACCTCTGTACCAGTTTCATCTGTAACTGTAATTACAAGATCCTGTGGTAATGAAAACTTCTCTTTCACTGCAAAGGAGAGAAAATAAATATTATTGTTAAAAAACGTTTAATGATACGTATGATAGAGAAACTTTTTTTTAATAAATATATATTATTTTTAATACCACTCACCCTCTGCTAAAAATAAATCAAAGCAAGCCTCTGGGATTTTTATGAACTTCTTTTGGTTTCGATATTGTGCTTTGACAAGCATTGTCTTGACCTCTGGTGAAGCTCTTGGTGTGGAGAGAAATAAACACATTATATTTGGTTTATGTAATATAATTGGACTATAAATTGTAAGAATAAATAATTTTTCTATAAATAAAGACAACTTAAAGTTAACGTTCGTTGTTTTGCAGCACACTTACACGACAATGATATATTGGAGGGAGTTTTATGAATGTATTATCGTCTGTTTTGGACTCATTCTGACTACCGTTACGCGCGCTGTCTTCTTCTATTGTTTCCTGGCAGCTGTAATGTCTTAAGCTATAGCGCCTTGACGGCTAAACCTTGTTATTGCAATCTCTTACATTCGCGTAAGATTATGCCCTTACATTAAAATATCTGACAACAGTTTTTGTCGATAATGTAGATTAGTCGTTTCATTCATCTGAAGTCTTGAACTGTGTGTTTATATTCCACAACGTGCGTTCTATCACCGAAGTGAGCAATCACTGACTTTCGTTGCAGCATTAAAAACTTACCACGGTACTTTTTAACAGCGAAAACTCTCACCGATCCACGGTCAGTCGGCCACCATTCAGCAGGAACCCAAGCATGTACCTTGGATTAAAACAAGTTATAGTAGTTCAGCCGCTGTCTTTGAAATGTGCACATTTACTTGTTGAACACTACAAGAAATCCACACGCGATAGTTCACCTTGAATAACGTTACCTGCTAAAATGGACGGCGGTCTTAGCGCGCGAGCCTAACTACACTGTGCTTATGTCCAGACATGTGCATACGGTAAATAAAATAAATAAAACAATCGCCGTGTGCGAGAATTATAATATAATAATATTAATATAAGCGTTATGGTGGCTTTACATGATTCATAAAATTGCTGATATAGGCTAACTTAATAAAAATCACGTCTGAATTATTTGGCTGTGTAACGCTTGATATACTGATCGTTATGAAAAAATGATTAAACTAAGATACAAAAACATATTATTTAATTTAAACAATGAATCTGTATAATAAGATTTATATATTAGACTTACCAACTTTCTTCCACTTGCAGCATTTGAAATGGCGTCTGCATGTGGTCTGGTTGAATCAAAAGGACGTCTGCACGTTCATGGAGGTGTGGCCTGGTTAACGCTTAAGGAGTTGCCTTTGCAACGATATAAAATGACACCAACTCTTAATCGAAACTGACGCTTTTGGTGTTTAACTCAATCTGTATAGCGTTGACGCAACACTTTATTTTAACACTTTGTTGTAACACCAGTAAATCAACACCGGTAAATTTGCTGTGTGCCCTTCCAACCACAACCCAGTTGTGCCCTATTGGAAGCAGCCATACACTCTCACATTTTCACACACACTTATTTACTAAGATCAATCAACCGGAGCACCCGGAGGAAACCCATACGAACACAGGGAGAACATGCAAACTCCACACAGAAATGTCAACTGGCCCAGCCAGGACTTGAACCAGCTACTTTCTTTCTGTGAGGCAACAGGGCTAACCACTGAGCCACCGTGCCACCCTATTAATGGTTGAAATGTTGCTGGTATAAGAAAAAATCTAATTATCTATAATATAATTTAAAAAATTCAAGTTTTAATGTTGTACAATGATGACATTTTCAAGTCACCATTAGGGTACCATTGTCTTGTGAACCAAGAGCCTAAGACTACGTGTCTACGTGACTACGTGCCTAAGACTTACACCGAAGTGTTTTTGCACTGCAGAAACCAGAGCATTGTTCTAAAAAAGCTCAGCTGTCGGTTGCTATGATGTGGTGTAGTATTGTCCCACCCCTCCTCCACTGCCGTAGCGTGGCTACAGTAGCTCAAAAGTGACACTGGTGGGCATGTGAAGCATGGGGCTGGATCATTGATGGTTTCAGCTGCAATATCTGCACTGACATTAGATCTAAATATTATTGAGCCTCTTTGGGGTGTTTTGAAGGACCTCTTCAGGAAATTTTTTCCCCCACGAGCATCAGGTAATCGTCTGACCACTATTCTGCAAGAAGAATGGTACAAAATCCATTTGGCAACTGTGCAGGACTTGTACCTGTCATACCCAAGACAAATTGATGGTGTAGGGCCTCTAAAGGAGGCCCTACACCATATTAATGAATTGCTGTGGTCTAAAACCATTTCAGCTTCATTGTCGATCCCCTGTATATGTAAAGTGTGACATTTGGATTCATACCGACTGATAGAGGTGTTTGAGTTTTAGCAAGTCATTTCACCTGGCAGCCATCTTTGAATCACCTCGCAGGCAGTATGCTCGGGCTTTTCTGAATAGGGAAACATCAAATTCTCCAAAACTGTTTGCAAGCTGACACTTACATTACATATTTGGAATCATCAATAAAATTAACAAACGACCATTTTATTAGTTTCTTTTCAAGAAGTTCTAATCAAACAAAATCTGAGGTGATGCACATGCACACTCAAAAAGAAAGAGATCACGAACCAACCTCATTTATGGCAGTGTTACACATTATCATACTCTGAAATTTGATTGTCTGATCGCGCTGCTCTTCTGAAGTAATCCACAATTTGTTCTTGATGGTAAATCTTCTCCAGAAATAACAGCGACTCTTTGTTTATGGGTTTGTGGGTGTTTGAGTAGTTGCTGCTGTCATGTTCATTTCATACATGTAGCCCTCTCCCCTTAACTAGCTCAGAAAAAGTAATATGTCTAGGGAAATTCAAATAAAATTCAAGGTGAGAGGCACATCCCTATAACTTTAAAATTATCAATGTCTGTTCATCAAATGGTAATAACAAACACTTAATAATACCGGGCCTCAGATATATATGTAGTGTTATTCAGAGTAGAAGTGACTATTTGTTTTCTTTTTCTATTGCATAATATAATTTAACTTTCTCATTTACAAGTTACTTTACACACTGGTTTATTTAACCATTAGTTTTCACCATTTCTGTAAAAGAAAATCACAAATGCAAGGCATATAATAAACTTTTTACATTTATTAAATATTGTGAGGCTATTGTGTTATTTTTCTTTCGTTGTGTTTTAAATCACTTTAAAGCTGTAAGACTCATTTCACTTTCAGTGACAACACAGCTTCACTTAATCAGACATACAAAGCAAACACACATTTGAGTAACATTATAGCATCAAATAAAACCCAAAATAAAATGTTACCCAGCTGGGATTTAAGTCTTACGTTGGCGCGCAATGTTGGAGCTCACGTTGGAAAAAAACACTTTTCAGTACTCACAGAATCCGTAGAAATAATGAAGGTCACAATCACAGTACCCATTCACAGAACCAGATACACTCCAAACGTCTCTGACGTCCATCCGCGATCCCGAATTGCATCACCGCAGTTGTAAATCCTCCGATCACGAAACAAACAGGCCCGATTAGCAAAGCCTCAGTCTCTCTCCAATCGATCTTTTAGTCCGCAGGTCTGACGTTCACTCTCTCTCTCACTCTGAACAATTAACCACACAGATTGTCCAGCGATCCTCAAATGCACTAAGGATGTGGGTTAACAGTCTTTGTAAACTCAGAACTAACACATGAATTTTCTTTTGTGTAACTATTTCAAGGCAAACTATTAAAACAAAAACTCTAAATCAAACGCATCTGACTCTCTGCTCTTGGTTTCACTTCCTTCCCGTCTTCCAAGCTCCGCCCCCTAACCTCTAGAGGTCATCAAACTCGACACATAAAACATATTTATTTATTTATTAGATAATATTGTTCATAACTATGATATCAGAATTTAAACACATTTGTAATTTAGCAGAAAGTTCTTAAAATAGTTTGTTGAAAAATAAAAGAAAAACAAAAACTGCTTCATATCAACAGATCCTATATTAGTAGGGCTCTACATTCTCCCCCCACCAAGAATCGTTATGCCCTCATAACGAGGAAAAATACATCTAAATGAATGAAATATCACAAAATTACACTTGTTTTCTATCACAGTTACTCATTATCTGAATCAATGACATATGCAGAGTACTCTCAAAATAAAAACACAAAATAACGGCAAATATGACACAATGATCAATTACCCAGCAATAACTCTAATTACTGTCTTTTCTTCAAAGTAACAGCACATGTACTAATTTTTCTTGATGGCACATGCAACCACAAATATACAGAAGAATTGTATTTGACTGGATTTACTACTTTGGCCTGCACAACAACAGGTTCAACTGTTGGCATCCCAAGTGTATCATATGTTAACCTCTTGGGCACAGTTCTCATTCTCTGAGACCTCCCTTTAATTTCAGGTAAATTATCAGAGATAGTTTCGTTTTCATTACTCTGATCCACACTCTCTAGATCCTGCACTATACTTGTAACAGTATCACAAAGATCTGACACTTGACTCAAATTTTGTAAATTTTCTGAATCATTCTCAACCAGAAGTCTTGAATCAGTCTCTACAGAATCATCTGTTCTAACTCCTTGAGGAGTCTTATCTTTCACATCTACAGGTTTTACAGTATCTCTGACTTCATTCTCAGAAACAACTGAATCACTCTGTAAAGATTCATTCCCACTAAAAGGCAATTGACTGTCTTTAGGAATTGGAACCCATACCCCATATTCTTCATAATCACTCTCACAACTTTCTTCAACAGTCTGATCAGCTCTGACTTCAATTTCTTGTACTACAGAGGCATCATTACTTCCTTGTTCTGTACTCTGACTTTCTACAACATTTTTCCTCTGTCTCAGAAGTCTTTCTTGAGTTTTTTGGTATGTTGTCTGAAACTCTCCGTCTCAACTGTTTTCGAATAGGAAGAATATGATTCCTGTGCAGAATTTTGACTGGTCCATTTCCACTCTGTGGCTTAAGTCGAAACACAGGTAGGTTAGGCATTTGGCTCTGGACAACATAAGGCTCAGAATTCCATCTGTCTGCCAATTTGTGCTTTCCTTGGAGTCCAAGATTTGGTATCAAGACTTTGTCCCCAGGAACCAGGTGAGTATAATGCAATCTCTGATCATATCTTCTCTTATTTCCTGCATTTTTCTTCTCAGCATTTTCCTCTGCTAGCTGATAAGCAGATTTCAGTTCGTTCTGCATCTTCTTTACGAACCGTTGGTAAGACCTTACAGAAGTACCATCACTTGACACACCAAAACTCAAGTCAATGGGCAGCCTGGCTTCCCTGCCAAACATAAGAAAGTAAGGGGAATACCCTGTGGCGTCATTCATGCTGCAATTGTACACATGCACAAGATGTCCAATGTGTCGACTCCACTGTTGTTTCTGCCTTGAATCCAGGGTCCCCAGCATATCTAAAAGTGTTCGGTTGAACCGTTCAGGCTGCGGATCACCCTGCGGATGATACGGTGTTGTTCGGGATTTCTCCACTCCTAATAGGTCAAACAACTCATGGATGAGCTTGCTCTCGAAATCCCGACCTTGGTCTGAGTGCATTCTTTTAGGCAGTCTGTAGTGAATTAAGTATTTTTCCCACAGAACTTTCGCAACTGTGGTTGCCTTCTGATCTTTAGTTGGAAAGGCCTGTGCATACCTTGTGTAGTGGTCCGTGATGACAAGGACATTACAGATGTTTTTGGAATCTGGCTCTATGGAAAGAAAATCCATACATACAAGATCCATCGGTCCATTACTAGACAAATGTGACAAGGGTGCAGCTTTTCTAGGCAGAGTCTTTCTTTGGACACACCTGGCACATGTCTGGCAATATTTCTCAACATCAACCTTCATTCGGGGCCAGTAAAATCTATTTCTCACAAAACCATAGGTCTTGTCAAACCCCATGTGACCTGAATCATCATGAAGTGATTTTAAAACTACTTCATGGAACTTTTTGGGCAGACATAGCTGTTTATGACAAGGTCTTTCTGGTACTAGAGTGCACCGAAACATTACTCCATTATCCAAAACTAGTTTGTCCCAGTCTCTCATGATCAGTGGAATGTCTTTGTGAGCTTTTTTATTAACTGTGGACAAATCTCCCCTTTTCAAAGCTCTCCATATCTCACCCATACATGGGTCTTCTTGCTGAGCACAGGACAGATCCACAGAACTCAATTTAGGAATTTTTAGAGTATCCAATGTAGCTAAATTACAGTACGCTTTGGGGATTGACTTAGGAGATCCACCTAATGACGTCACAATCCTGCTGACACTTGCAAAGCAGTTTGGCTTGTCCTGGCCTGGCAGCTTACACAAAGATCTTACACCAGAAGATGGAATACTTGTTCATTCCTTTTCTTTTTGATGAGATCGACGAGATAATGCGTCCACATCGATATTCTGTCTCCCAGGCCGGTACTTGAGACTGAAGTCATAGGCTGAGAGGGCTGCCAGCCAACGATGTACTACAGCATCCAGCTTGGCTGTTGTCAGAACATAAGTTAGCGGGTTATTGTCTGTCTGGACCTCAAATTTAACCCCATAGAGATAGTCATGTAGCTTGTCAACAACCGCCCATTTTAATGCCAAGAACTCAAGTTTGTGGACGGGGTAGTTCTTTTCAGAAGGCGTCAAACTTCTGCTGACAAATGCCACTGGTTTTAACCCCTCTCCTTGATCCTGGTACAACACGCCACCAAGTCCTTCACAACAGGCGTCGACATGTAATACATAGGGGAGCTGAGGATTTGCAAAGACCAAGACTGGAGCTTCAGTTAATCTCACCTTTAACTCTTTAAAGGCAGTTTCGCATGCATCAGTCCATCTACTCCCAAAAGGGTCAGTAGCTTTGTACGCTAATTGTTCTGGGCAAAGTCCTGCTTTGATCTTTTTCAAACTTGCTGCAGGCAGACAACCTTGTAAGAGCTGATTCAGTGGATAGGATACTTTTGAATAGTCTTTCACAAATCTTCTATAGTATCCACAGAAACCCAAAAATGAACGCAGCTCTGACATGTTCTGAGGTCGAGGCCAAGATTTTACAGCATCAATCTTGGAGGGGTCTGTTGAGACACCGTCTTGGGAGACAATGTGTCCAACGTAGCTGACAGAGGTCTGACAGAAGGTGCATTTATCCAAAGACAACTTCAATCCTTCACTCTGTAATCTGTCCAAGACTTTTAACAACCTCTCTTCATGCTCCTCCAAGGTCCTGCCAAATACGATGAGGTCGTCCAGATACACTAATACTTTCAACAAGTTCATGTCCCCAACGGTCTTTTCCATAACTCTTTGAAAAGTCGATGGAGCTCCACAAATCCCCTGCGGCATTCTCTGGAACTGATAGAACCCCACTGGGCAGATGAACGCTGTCTTTTCTTGATCTGCTTCACTCATAGGAATCTGGTAATATCCACTCCTGAGATCCAATACACTAAACCACTTGCTCCCATTCAGACAAGTTAGTGCATCCTCTATCCGTGGAAAAGTGTATTGATCTGGAATAGTACGTCGGTTTAGCGTCCGATAATCCACGCACATTCTGATCTGGCCATTCTTTTTCCGTACTACAACAATCGGAGAAGCATATGGACTCCTGGATTCTGTGATAATCCCTGCTCCTTTTAACTTCTCTAGATGTAGCCTGACATCTTCCAGATCAGCTGGAGCAAGACGTCTTGAACGCTCACGAAAAGGTTTGTTCTCTGTCAGCCGAATCTGATGCTGGGTACTCTTTGAACATCCAACCTCAAATTCATCACAGGAGAACACATCTGTCCTTTCCAACATCTTTTTAACCAGTCGTTGTTTCCATTCGTTGGGCACAGAGGAATCACCAAAGTTAAATGAGCTAGCATCTAGTTTAGTCTGTCCACTACACTCTTGTGGTTTTGAGCCGGTAGACACAACCTCCACTGGAAACACATGAGCAATGGGCATTCCTCTTTTAAGATTTACAGTGCGAGAGGAGACATTTCTGATCGTAACTCCAATCTTTCTTGACTGAACAACAGTATTGGCCTGTACTTCGGCGGTTACAAGCAGTTCATCTGGAAACACAGATTCCTCTGGCTTATCGACTAACAGAGTCTTTCCAGAAAAAGCAGAAGGGCATTTCAACACTCTATAAACCCTAGCACTCTCTCCGGGAGGCAATTTTAATGGCTTAGGGTTAAGATACCAGACAGTTCCTCTGCTGTCGTCACAGTGACTCTTTTCAACTGCTATGGCCCGTTCATAAGCATCTCTGATCTCAGGATGAACAGTCAAGGTATGTAGAAAATCATCTCCCACCTTGTCTTTGCATGCTTCAACCAGCTTTTTCACTACAGATGTATTTGTTCCCACCAGAATGTTTACATCTCCTTTCATGACAGGATCGGGACAGACCAGCACAAGTGCATCTATGGATTCCGCCACTCCTGCAACAGATCCTGGAAACTCCAGCCTCAAAGACAAACAGCCATCATATGGGTACTTTTGCATACTCAATCCCCATATCTCCAAATTTTCTATTGGTATCAATGGCATATGTCTCAAGTATTTGTCATAGAAGGATCTGTATAGCAGAGTAACTTGCGATCCACTATCTAACAAAGCCTTTGCATAGATTCCTTCCACTTGAACAGGAAGGACAGAACTGGGTCCTACTAACCCGCTCGGAAGAACTGCTGGCTCAGCTTGGACTCTTTTGCACTTTGTGGAACGTGTCTTTCCCGGAGCTTCAGGCCGTTCCTTTACTGAGCCCCGGAGAAGTTTCCCGAAGATTGTCTCATTCTGATGAGTCGCTGGTTTACTTTCCTGAGATTTTCATCGTTTTTACAGTCCCGCTTAAGATGCCCATCTTCCCCGCATCTGTAGCAAAATATGTTGGCTTTGGTTACTGTACGTGTTGGAGTTTTACAGTCAGCAACAGCAGCCAGACTGTGCATGGCTGGACGATCATGGGCTACAGGTTCTTTGGCTGCAGCTGACAACTGAGACACCTCATTTTTCAGCCCCCTAATCTCCTTCTTTAACTTTTCTACTTCTGAGTCTACAGTACCAGTGTTAGCAGACGAATCCTTCTTGGTAGTGGGCACTACAGACATGGCAACATTAGATGGTAAGGTGCGCCTATTGCTGACCATATTTTCCTCTTCTCTAACCTCCTTCATTAACTCGTTGAAAGAAGGTGGATCACAAAGCTTGTGGGTCATCCTCAAACGCATAGCCACCATGTCACCTGCCAGGGCACCTCTGACTATTTGCTGCATTCTAAGATGATTAAGAGCAGAATACTCAATTCCTTTTTTCCGCAGCATGCTATGGAGCAGCCTGTCCAACCTCAATATGTAGGCTGACAGCTTCTCTCCTTCATTTTGGTATGTGCTTCGAAATTTAAGCATTAAATCTGCAGCATCCTCAGTACTGCCAAATGCTGACTCTAGTACACTAAGATAGTCACTATAAGTAGCAGCTGAGTTGCCAGTCTTTTCAAATCTTACAATATCTGCTGCAGGACCTCTGAGGCACTCTACTAGTTTCTGCTTCTTAACATTATCAGAGCACTGCCACTCTTCCAAAATGTGTGTAGTCTGCTCCACCCAAATCTCAAACTCATCTTCCCCAAGAGGAGTTGGTATAAACCCTGAAAAAGGGCGCAGCTTTCTATATATCCCTCTCTCCTCAGATGAAGCCACATGACATGTTTGAACAAGGGAGTTTATGGCCTTGACCAGCTTAGTGTTGAGGTCAGGAGCAGGAGATGCCAAACTTGAAATGTCAGCTAATGATTTTCCTTCGTTTTGAAGGAACAAATTCAACTTAGTCTGAAATTCATCTTCCTTGCTCTTTTTAGGAGCTTCAGCTGCAACACACACAACCTGTGTGTACCAGAGACCTACTTCAGGTCCTCCAATCTCTGCAGGGATAAATGTCTTGGATATGTCATCATCAAATTCAATCAAAACAAATTGAAATTCCTTATTTTTATCTAAGCGACAACCAAGCACTTTGCATTTACCAACTCCCAGAGCAGTATCTAGTACATTATAGATCACTCTGTCCTCACAGTCTGTAGGCACATTGCTAAGAATAATAACTTTGTCAAGACCCACATCTTTGTCTCTGCACCAAGCAATAATCTCACTAACCTCCATTTTTTTTAACTTACAAAAAAAAAGAATGTAAAATGTGTTTGTAAAAAAAACTGAATGAAAGAGAAAAATATATATTCAAAATAAACCCCAGAATAAGTATACACGCAAATAAATCACTTCTAAATTTCTTTCTGAATTAACAATCTGAGTAATCTGATTAATCCCGGACGAGCCCCCACAAATGTAGCCCTCTCCCCTTAACTAGCTCAGAAAAAGTAATATGTCTAGGGAAATTCAAATAAAATTCAAGGTGAGAGGCACATCCCTATAACTTTAAAATTATCAATGTCTGTTCATCAAATGGTAATAACAAACACTTAATAATACCGGGCCTCAGATATATATGTAGTGTTATTCAGAGTAGAAGTGACTATTTGTTTTCTTTTTCTATTGCATAATATAATTTAACTTTCTCATTTACAAGTTACTTTACACACTGGTTTATTTAACCATTAATTTTCACCATTTCTGTAAAAGAAAATCACAAATGCAAGGCATATAATAAACTTTTTACATTTATTAAATGTTGTGAGGCTATTGTGTTATTTTTCTTTCGTTGTGTTTTAAATCACTTTAAAGCTGTAAGACTCATTTCACTTTCAGTGACAACACAGCTTCACTTAATCAGACATACAAAGCAAACACACATTTGAGCAACATTATAGCATCAAATAAAACCCAAAATAAAATGTTACCCAGCTGGGATTTAAGTCTTACGTTGGCGCGCAATGTTGGAGCTCACGTTGGAAAAAAACACTTTTCAGTACTCACAGAATCCGTACAAATAATGAAGGTCACAATCACAGTACCCATTCACAGAACCAGACACACTCCAAACGTCTCTGACGTCCATCCGCGATCCCGAATTGCATCACCGCAGTTGTAAATCCTCCGAACACGAAACAAACAGGCCCGATTAGCAAAGCCTCAGTCTCTCTCCAATCGATCTTTCAGTCCGCAGGTCTGACGTTCACTCTCTCTCTCTCTCTGAACAATTAACCACACAGATTGTCCAGCGATCCTCAAATGCACCAAGGATGTGGGTTAACAGTCTTTGTAAACTCAGAACTAACACATGAATTTTCTTTTGTGTAACTATTTCAAGGCAAACTATTAAAACAAAAACTCTAAATCAAACGCATCTGACTCTCTGCTCTTGGTTTCACTTCCTTACCGTCTTCCAAGCTCCGCCCCCTAACCTCTAGAGGTCATTAAACTCGACACATAAAACATATTTATTTATTTATTAGATAATATTGTTCATAACTATGATATCAGAATTTAAACACATTTGTAATTTAGCAGAAAGTTCTTAAAATAGTTTGTTGAAAAATAAAAGAAAAACAAAAACTGCTTCATATCAACAGATCCTATATTAGTAGGGCTCTACATACAGATTACAAAAACATTAAATTTTTGTTTTCCCACATAGTTGGTTCATTTAAAAGTACAAATTTTAAGCTTTATGTGGACTTATTCCTTATTTCTGTGAAGCAACTTGCTGAGATTCCAGTGTGTTTGCTGACCACAAAAAAAAAAAAAAAACTGTTGTAAAAGCACATGTTTGGTCTGAGCTTTTGCAATGGAGAAATGTCAGTCTATATCGATGGATGATTGGCTCCTGTACTAGGACGGGGCTTCATTTGCCATATCAACTGTTACACTTTTCCCTATTTAAAATTATACGATTGAGATGTCTCGTGTATTCTATAGTCTCTGATATTAGTACTTTTGCTTGAATTTGCATAATTTGCAAATATCTTGTCAACCTAACAGTTTCAATTTACAATGGGTTTACCCTTTTTTAAATAAACCAACTAATATATTGCTTTTTACCTTTAATTTTTATTTAGGAAATTTTAAAGGGAGACTTTTTTTTTCAGATCTCTATTAAGTAATTTTCAGTATATTCGCCCAAAACTCTGCTTTAAAGAATTGACAAAGAGATCAACAAATATCTCATCTTAACCCTTAATTGTGCTCCGTTCGAATTTACTACCCTTTTGTTATGTTTAAGATAAAAACATCCACTACATTAAACCGCTGTAAAAAAAAAAAAAATAAATAAATAAATAAATATATATATATATATATATATATATATATATATATATATATATATATATATATATATATATATATATATATATGGGCAACTGCTAACGGTGACTGTCTAGTGCCAAAGTGTAAGACCTTGTTTGGTCAATCTGTCTTCTCTGTAAAGGGAGCCAAACTGTGGAATGAGTTACCGGTTAGCTTAAAATCAGAAAGTAATCTAAATATTTTTAGTAGTGCTCTTAAAAAGTGGTTAAAAACAAAACAGCAGTGTTTGCACAAATACTCTACTGTTAGTTAGTTGGATCATATCGCCTTTGCTTTTGCCTGCAGAAAATTGTATGTAAAGAATTGTAATGTTGTGTATGTTTTATTATATTTCTATTTTGTCAATAATAAGCCTCCTGTGGACAGGTGTTGAAAATTAGCAAGTTTGCTAAAACACTTAAACAAATGCATTTGGTTGTCCAGTGTAATTGTGATGTCCATGTCAAATAAATAAATATATATATATTTTTTTTTATTTATATATATATATATATATATATTTTTATATATATATATATTTATTATTATTATTATTATTATTATTATAATTATTATTATTATTATTATTATTATTATATATATATATATATATATATATATATATATATATATATATATATATATATATATATATATATATTTTTTTTTTTTTTTTTTTTTTTTTTTTTTTTTTGCATAAATCTGTTAACCCCCAGAGGTTTATGTGTGTTTTTGGGCCAAGGAGAAGTTTTGACATGCGCTGACATTTGTGTTGTTTTCAGTATCTTAAAATCATATTAATCGCTAAAGTGTGATAATACTGTAAACAGCACAAACTGGGCTACAAAAATATCTAAGCAGAATGTTTGTATGTATTTGTGTTTTTGAGAAAGAAACGTTTATGCGTGGTTAGTGAAAAAAAAAAAAAATTGAAGTCACTAAAACAAGGCCATGAAACACATAGAGAACATTTGTTCACAAGACTTTTGAGAACTGGATCTAGTAGCCTAGTATTTTTGCTTCAAAATGATGTGAAAATCATCTTGATTACTTGCTCATAGAAAACAATATATTGAACATATTTCATATAAATCAAGGTAAGAATAAAAAAATTTACTCGACAGGGATTCTATCCTCCGCTAAGTCTAGACACGCTTCAAAATGTATGCGTTCGTCTTCAGAGTCGCGCTCTTCCTTTGAGGACAAAGTAATTCTTCATCGCTGTTCAGCTTCTTCACTCGGGTAGCGTGCCATCATTCAAACGAAAGTAATAATAAAGCTTGTCATTTTATGCCATGTCTCAGGGAGCGTGTACATTATTACCTGGCTCACCTAAGTTTATTTCCATATAAACAAGCATGCTCACTCTGGGCGGGATCACGTTGTAATAAGGCAATGCAGGATAATCTATACCAGTCTTTACTTTTATACGGATTACATGAAAAGAGATTTTTTTTTTTTACTTGAATTGGTTAATGCAAAACTAGACATACAGTATCAAGCTTTCTATAGATATATCTCGTGTGTCTCTTTGTTGAGTATTTGCTGAGTTTTAGTTCATTTTAATGACGTGTTTTTTTTTGACAGTCTACATGTTGCATGCGTCTCTGGCAGACGATTGTAATAACAAAGCCTCGTGGGCATGGTAGCAATAATTCTAACTAGCAATAGCATTGGTTTCAAACTGATTACTTTATCAAACAATATTTGTTTTCAACATGCACTCACTGCATGTAAAAGTAGACACTTCAAGCTTTCTATAGATATACAGTTGAAGTCAGAATTATTAGCCCCCCTTTGATTTTTTTCTTTTTGTTTTTAAAAAATTTTCTAAGTGATGTTTAACAAAGCAGGGAAATTTTTACAGTATTTCTGATAATATATTTTTTTATTTGTTTTATTTCGGCTACAATAAAAGCAGTTATCAATTTTTAAACACCCTTTTAAGGATAAAATTATTAGCTCCTTTAAGCTATTTTTTTTTCGATAGTGTACAGAACAAATCATTTTTATAGAATAACTTGCCTAATTATCCTGCCTAGTTAACCCAATTAACCTAGTTAAGCCTTTAAATGTCACTTTAAGCTGTATAGAAGTAAAAAATTAAAAATATTTATCTGATGCATTTTTACAGCTTTTTTACATTTTTACATTTCAAACATAACAAAAGGGTAGTAAATTTGCTCACAGTGTACTGTTGAGTTTAAAAATTTCATAGCATTTTATCAAAATATGTGTCAAAATACAATTTGTCACAAAAAATCATTCTGCTAGCTGCAACACAGATAAAGTTATGGCCACATTAAGACTCAAAATCTCCCTAGAGTGGATGACAACATCCCCAACAGTACAGAAGGGTTAATTGGACCATATCAATAAAAAAAGAAAACTTTCCATCACTTTTTTTCTAGTTGCCTTTAAAGTTCTAACTCAAAATGAGCAATCCTTTGTTCACCACATCTGAGCTATAAAAGTTTCGGCAAGTGAATCCCACTTATGAGAAAGTAATTAAACACCAGGTAGAGGTTTCCCTCAAGAGGCATCTAGTCAAGTTCTGTAAATGATCTGTAAAACTGTAATCATCCCTGTATCCAATCCCTGAACAGCCCCAAACCACACAGCTCTCATCTCTCCAATTGCACTACATCACCAGACAAACAGAGCCACAGCCAGCCGTTATTGAGGCCATTATGTTTCATTTACGCCGGCCTGTGTTCCTGGACAACACCACGCAAATCAATAAGCTCATTCAAGGTCATGCAATAGGCCTGACGTAACCAGATTTCATTAGTTATCATTACACAAAGCAATATGTGCGGAAATTGAAGACAGTCATTAATGTGGCCCGAAATAGACTTTGGTTATGCAAACTGGGCTGCTCGGTGTTCTTGCGAGGGACTGTCTGTGTGTTTGCCAGGTGAGAATGAGGATGGATGATTATATTGTATGAGAGAACGAGATGATTTATGCGTCTAATTAGAGCAAGCACATTCGGGTTGAATGACAATAAATTTATCCGGCTTTGTGAAGTTTTATTGAAGGACAGGACGCTGACAGTGACGGGATGTGATCTTCTAAACTCTCAGTTCCACTGTATATTAATATATAAGCGTAAAATCAGTCAAGTTGTTACAGTAAAAATCTGTTGCTGGGTAACAGTAAGTCACTTTACTATATAACCATCAATTGACTTTCCAAGAATTCCCTTCATGGCGCATCACTTTTTGTTTTTTATTTGGCATTACTATGGTTCTTTTTGGTTTTATTCCTTATTAGTTAAGAACATTAAAGTTTAATGTTGCATCTAATGTTTATAAAAAAAAATGTTATTATCAATGCATGTTTACATGATGGTCTTTATTAGTTGTGTGCCTGACACTAAACACTATAGGATCAATATGAGGCCATGGATAGAAAAAAAGTAAAACCAAAAATAATGAAGAAATTCAAAACTAATAATAAGAATAAGAAACAATAAGAAATTAATGTGGCTGTGTATCAAAAAATAAAAAGATTATGAATCAAAATTGTCCCGAGTCACATTGGATTGACGTCAACTCCCCTTCCTCTGATGGGCAGAGCAGCTGTCAATCTTAAATAGTGGACCAATGATGATTCTGAAGGCCGAAATAATTTGAATGAAACTTGGAAACGCAAAGTGCAGAACTCAGTGCAATACTCTTTTAAATGTGTTTTTACTTAATTAAGTAAATACATTTAAAAGAGTATTGCACTGAATTTATTTATTTATTTGTTTATTTATTTATTTATTTTGACTGCAATACTTGAACAGCAATCCAATAAGCGCCTTGGCCATATTAGTAAGTTCTGCTAATGGAAAAGCTGTTTGAGATGAGTTTTGGCTGATCATGTCACCTGCTTTCTGCTTGCAAAGTTTCAATGTACATGTAAATGTTTCTACTTTAACCTTAACACTGTTAACTGTAACACTTTAACACTTATATTGTGTTGTATTTGTGTGTGTGTGTGTGTGTGTGTGTGTGTGTGTGTGTGTGTGTGTGTGTGTGTGTGTGTGTGTGTGTGTGTGTGTGTGTGTGTATATATATATATATAGATATATATATTAGGGGTGTAACGATGCACCAAAGGCACGGTTCGGTTCACGGTTTTGAAGCCACGGTTCGGTTCACGGTTTTGGAGCCACGGTTCGGTTCGGTACGGTTCGGTTTCTGTTTGCTCTGGGGTTAGGGTTGACGTCATGTTAACAGCAATGCTAAGGAACAATAGATCCACTTAATACAAGAACATCTAAACTTTTTCTTTATTAACTTTATCATCACGTTTTTAGGACAGTCAGGATATACCCGAGTAAACAACTAAAATTAAATAAATACCTCCTATATAGACTAGACAGAAAAAAACTGTTGTCTTTAGTGCAGCCATCTTAACTAAGTAAACTAAAATGAAATAAATAACTGCAGTGTAGACTAGTGAAAGATCTTCTTCAAAAACACCATAATATCCACATTCTCAGGTGAGAGGCTTGATCTCTGTGCAGACACAGACGCTCATTTTTGAGTATCTATGGTTTCATTTAGATAGATAGGTTTCCGTTTAAATTAATGAAAAAATATACATATAATGTGTTTGTAAAGTGTTTTTACATGACATATTCACCAGTAAAATACATTCCAGATGTGTCTGAAACTAATGTTAGGGTTGTAGCCGGCTGTATGTTTGCCTCCCGATCTTTCTCTCTCTCTCCCGCTCCCTCTGTGCCGGTCATTTATGTAGGTCCGCCTTCACGACAGCTGATGCCTGTCATTTCTGTTTGTCCGCCTTCATGATAGCTGATTGGTCAGGAGATCGATCTATCATCATTTGGCGACGTAGCGCGGGAATATGAAAAGCATGTCAGGAAGAGCGGGAGAGAGCGCTTTTTCCTTTGATCTCGTTTTTGGTGTATTTTTCTGACATGATTATGATTTTTGTTATTTTTGCTTCACTTTCGTTTGGGCAAAAAATTTTTGCATTACTTTTGCCCACTTTAGGAAATTTTGTGAGGTTTGTACATTTTTATTTCAATTGATTTGTATGTTACTTTTTGGCTCCGCTCCTTTCCGACAATACTGAGCTATATCTCCTCAAGTTCATTCTTTTCTCAGTGTAAGGTGGATAGGGAAAATGTCATACAATTTCTATTTTGCAAACACATAGAAAATGTATTGTTAAAGACATCAGGTAAGAGGTGAATGTCATCTTTATTTTATTCAGTATAGGGAAGAATGCGGCGCGTGGTGCCTTTTTTTCTTTTCATCAGATTTAGCAAGGTAAGAGGGGTTATTTATGAGTTAGAATTGTTTTGTTATATTTCTTTCTTTTGTTTGGCTTCACTATTGCCCCCTTGCTCGAATTTAACAAATTTTTGTTTGAATTTGCTACTTTATTATACTATTTTTATTAGTATAAATATTTCTCTCTTTTTTGTATATTTTGGCATTATTTTGGTTTCACTTTTGTACATTAACTCACTTTTGTTGGCAGTTCTGTTGCTTAAACCCTCACATTGTGAAATTACCACACTTTTTAAATGTTTTTCATAAGTAAGTTTCGTTTAACAGTTAAGACAGATAGGCATGCGCTTTGTCTACGACACGAATTCCATTCCTGTACTCCACTGGAAAACCAAAATTTTCCCACACAGGTGACTTAAATGTGTCTGGGGGATCTGCAATCTCAGTACTATGTGAAGCAGATATCCTGCGTACAGTAGTAACCAGTGTGATGCTCACTCAAGTCACATGACATGACGTGCACTAAAATATTAACTTTAGAATATAATATTTAGAACAAAACCTCATCATTACTAAAATTTAATCAAATGTGATAATAAAGATGTTTAAATTGGTTCAATTAGTTAGAGACAAGTGACGTCAACCTCAACAATGGGCAGCAAGGGGCATGAGAGTACCGCGGTATGTCACGAGAGTTTTGCGATACGTATTCTGGTTGGTGTATCACGATTTTCCGGTTCAGTTTAAATATCGTTACACCCTTAATATATATATACACACAAGGCACACAAGACCATAAGACGTTAATATTATGTTAAATTTAGGTCATGACGTCAGGTGACCAAAATTTATCGTCCAGTCAGCGTCTAAGGACAATGTTATTTTGATGGCCAATAACGACATCAAAATACATTGCTATTTGGTTGATTTTAGTTTGAGTTGGAAAGTAACCAAAATACAACGTCTGATACATGTCATACTGTAATAGTAACGTCCACAAAATGTCAAAATGTAACATGATTAGAAGTGGATATCTGGTTGATCTTAGGTTGATTTTAGATTGGGTTTTGGCGTAAAACCGCTTTTCATTTCCAAAGAAAATCCAACTCCCCTCGACGTTGGATTATGTTAGGGTACAACGTCAATAAGACGTCATGTTGACATCCTGTGCCTGCAGGGTTATCCTATCCTACAGTCTATTATGTTTGGAAATTAAAAGATTGCCTAAATATGTCAGAAAGTTTGCTCTTTGTTGCATTCTTTTCACATTGTTGCCATGTTTTAGTTTTTCAGTCTTAAAAGTGTGAATGCTAAGCAAACCTGTAGAAGTAGCAAAACTAAAGCTGTCTAGCCTGTAAGGATGTAAAATTCTATACTGTCTCTGAAATCATATTCAAGAAGCTGCAGGACTTTGAAATAACTTTTGTTGGGTCGGCTTGTTCTGTTGGCAAGACTTGTGACATTTATTTGATGGATTCAGAAAGGATTTAAACAAATGTAAATCAATTTCAAGCTACTGATCAAATATTCTCCAGATGTAATCCTTTCTGTCCCATCCTGCTATACTTTGGGAAGCTGGCACTGACTTTTTGACCCATGGTTTCTCTTTTGGCAGGTCGAGCGCTGCTGCGGTTGAATGGAGAGAAACTAGCAAGGATGGGGATCATCCAGGAGACACTGAGACAGGAGGTTCTGCAGCAGGTCCTACAGCTGCAGGTCAGAGAGGAGGTTCGCAACCTACAGCTGCTCAGCAGAGGTGAGACAACAACTATAATAGTCATTCTTTTCATTTATAAATGGTGCCTTTCTATCATATCTACCAGACATCTTCTTTTATGTACTCCATACTTGTTGAAAACATTGTGCAGTGCTGAGTGTGCTCCACATGGGTAAGTGGGCATACTCTCTCCTCTCTTTCAAAAAAAAAAAAAAAAAATTAATTTCACTAAATAATATACATAAATACATCTGGGCGTCACTGTGGATAGCACGATCGCCTTACAGTAAAAAGGTCACTGGTTCAGGTCCTGGCTGGGTCAGTTGGCATTTCTATGTGGAGTGTGCATGTTCTCCCCGTGTTCACGTTGGTTTCCTCCGGATGCTCTGGTTTGGGGGAAACCAGAGCACCTGAAGGAAACCCACGCGAACAGTCCAAAGACAGGCACTCTAGGTCAATTGAATAAGCTGAAATGGCCATAGTGGATGTGTGTGAATGAGTGTGTATGGGTGTTCCCAGTGTTGGGTTGCAGCTGGAAGGCCATCCGCTGTATAAAACATATGCTGGATAAGTTGGCGGTTCATTCCACTGTGGCAAACCCTGATTAATAAAGAGAATAAGCCGAAAAAGAAAATTAATGAATAATGATAATAATAATAATAATGATAATAATGATGATGATGATGGTGATGATGATGTTGATTATAATAATAATAATAATAATGATGATGATGACAATCATGATGTTGATTTAATAATAATAATAATAATAATAATAATAATAATAATTAAATAGCATATTTCCATATTTTATTCCTCAGGTTAGGTTGAATCTTGTGGGATAAAAGTCTTTTTGGAATACATCTTTTAAAGTTTCAAAGGACATCCCAGAATCTCAGGTGTTGCCTGAGCAGAGAGATGCGTCCTCAGAACACCCGTCTCAGCAAGTGTCAAACCCCAGCGCAGCCCACATTAACAAGCCGAGGGAATTAGAGACCACTTAAACGCTGTGTCAGGGAATTCTACTACAGCTTAGGGGCAAATTTAATTTAACAGTTCACCAAGTCCTGGCTTCCGTGCTATGATAAGAGAATCTAATTGAGCCACCCAGTGGAGAAAAAAAACGCTCACCTAAGGTTCAAGCGAAGGACTCGGGTGAGGGCTCCAACAGGTGAAGGGTGTTGGAGAGAAGAGGACGGTCAAATGAAAGTGCCGTCAGTGCTGATTAGTTTGTTTCTGATAGTGGACGTCACCTGTCAGAGCGAGTTACGTCTGCTTTCTGGGCTGTTTGGCTGGAGGACGCAGCTTTATCTGGGGTTATTCTTAGATGCGTCTCTCAGCCGGCAGGGTTTTTCAGTGGACATCTACTCAGAGGCCATCCATAGCTGCCTGTCATATTTGATTCAGATGGTGTGAATGAGAATATAAAATATTAATTGGGTGAAAAATGAGACAGCCAGTCTGACAATAGAACGTCATCTTGATCTGCATTCTTGTTAATGTTGATGTAAGGCTCTTGTATTAATGCTTCATTGAACTTTGAAACTAATGTTTTTCTCGTTTATTTCAGTACAGCTGCTTTGAAACTGTCTATATTGTATGTAGTGATATACAAATAAACAAGCAAAATGTTCAGTTTAGTAAAGTTCAATACAGCATTAATACCATAGCCTTACAGTACATCAACATTATTGTATGATGATTTGACAGTACAATATATTCAGTACAAATTTCAATACAGTGTTTTTCATCCCAAGCTCATTATGGTTACGTACCCCTATATACATTTCTGCAGAGAGCGAAATATGCCCCAGGAGCAAGGTTTTTTTTTTTCTTTTTTTTTTTTGTGCAGTTTTTGTTTTCTGCTACTGTGTACACTTTTTCAGACCTCAAATTTCTCTCGCAAGTGCTATTCGCGCCTTCTGTTCTCAAATAAATCCACCAGAGGCCACTGTCAACTGACTGACCCACCCTCCCCCTTTCCTAAACCCTACTAATAGTGTTTTAAAAAGCACCAATTGACCCACTCATGCCCTTTCCTTAGCCCAATTGTAGTGTTTTAAAAAGCATCATGGTCGTTGTCCATACTGTTTTTCAAAATACACTTGCGTTATCAAGGCAACA
The DNA here is from genome assembly GCF_052040795.2 of Danio rerio. NCBI lineage: Eukaryota > Metazoa > Chordata > Actinopteri > Cypriniformes > Danionidae > Danio > Danio rerio. The sequence continues at coordinate 15,009,292 of NC_141043.1, forward strand.
ACTGACAGATTTGTATTACATTCTAAAGAGTTCCTTTATCAACACCACCATGGAAAATGAAACAGCACAGAATGAAACTGTTAGGTACTGTACAGTACGCTAAAATCTTTATGCGAGCCGAGTAGTATGTCCGAATTCATAGAATTCGAAAATCAGTATGCGAGAAGTACCCAAATGACTTACTACTTAGGCGTAGTACCTTACACATAGTACCTACTTAGTAGTAGGCGGTTTCGGACGCAGCCCCAGTCTTTGGGTCAGATGTCTTCAAGATCACTTTAAATCTATTGACTTTATGATGAATAGCCACAAAGCCAAGAACAAGAGAAGAATCTGCCGTGTCCTGTTGTTCTTTACAAAGCCATCTAAAAGTGGTTTTGCTTTCTCCATATATTTAAAATAACATAAGTGCTTTTCACATCTGATCCCTTCAGAAACTGACAAACGCGAGTGTGAGGCTCAAAAAGGAGTAAATGATTCAGCAAACTAAAAGATGAACAAACTGCCATGTTTAAATATTTTCATCCCCTTTTAGACTAAGAGGTTACATGTGCTGGTGAAGACACAGATGAGAGGCTTGCACTTACTGGGCTATATGTTGTGTGTTGTTTTTGTACCCAAATAAGGACAAAATGTATGCTGTGTGGAGTTTTTTTTTTTTTTTTTTAACTGTAATTGGTGACATCATAGATTGTAAGCGTCTGTGTGTTCATATATGTTGCATTTATTTGTTTGTTTATTTATTTATTTATTTATTTGTTTATTTATTTATTTATTTATATAATTGCAGATGTTACAGTAGGCTATGACCCGCAGTTATAATCAAATCATGTTCATAAAAGATTAGTAATGAACAATTATTCACAAGCAGTTATGTTTATAAAGCATCTGTTTTGTGAGAAGTGATTCTCATATGATATGTGAACAACCCCTACAGCTTAACTTTGACATTTTCTAGAGTGAGAATAACGTCGACTGAAACTTTGTGTTGTACACCACGCTCACCAAAAGGGTACTATTGGTACCTTTAGGCAGTCGAGAAACAAGCCTGATAAAGGTGACCCGTACCAAATCATACTATACCAAACCGTACCACTCAGTGGAAATGGGCCATTATAGCCCCTTTCACACAGTGATACCGGTAAATATCTGGAAATTTTCCGGAACGACTTTACCGGTATATTCAAAAAAGCGCTGTTCACACAGGCGAAGACGTTCACACATCCATTCCAAAATACCGGTAAATTCTGACATCATTCACTACAAATGAGCTTTAAACGGCTGCACTTGTATTTGTAAATATTTGACTAAATTGCAAACTCTGTGGATGATCAATATTGTGAACAACTTTCGCTGGATCACTTTCGCATGTCAAGATGTTCATAATATGTGCGTGTGCAGGCGCTCACAGGCTGTTTCACAGGCACACGCAAAGCTTAAAGGTAAACAAACAATGGCTTATCATAAGCATCTCTTTGATGATTATTTACACAGTTGGCATTAAGAAGAACATATAAACGTGATCTGACTAACTTCTAGCAGCCAAATGTGTCTGGAAAAATATTCAAAGGCTTTTATTCCCATAAACTGCGCGGACGTAAATGCGTCTGACTGTTGTGATTGGCTAAAGCAAACGTCTTATGTCAGCACGTTCTAGACGTGCACGCGCTTATTACGGCAATCTTCCTTCTGCATTCACACAGCGCAGCATTCCGGCAAATTGCCGGTAATGTTACAACTTCTCTTTCCGGAAAATAGCCAGAACAAATTTACCGGTATTTTCAAAAAGGACCTGTTCACACATACAACACAGGTCTGTATGTGTGAAAGGGGCTTATAACTTCCAATTCAGTTGCCTATGAGAGAAATGACTATAAGAATAATAAAGGGCTATAAATAATTAAACGATTGCTTTACAGACAAGTGTGTTCATGACTATACATATAAAGCAGAATAACACAAAAAGAAAATATCAGTTTGCAATGTCAAGCAGCAGAACGAGCTGTCCAGTTAGGTGTTTGTATCTTTAATAAACTATGAAATTTCTTGTTCATTGAAAGTAAGAATGATTAATAAATTAGTTCGAAATAGTTCCTTAAAAGTGATGTCATGTCCTCAGTTTCATGCTCAGACACGATTTGCACTCACGCTAAAAGCGTACTGCACCAAAGCCCAACTGAATCATGCTCTGGCACACCTATTCTAACCAGGTCAGGGTCGGCCAACTGAACCATGCCTGGGCCCAATTTGGAGCACTCACACTTGTGAGTGACCACTCTGTGCCTGGGCCCAGTTCTGATAACCTAGCGTGAGTACACCCTAAGATCCAATAGGATTGTAGTCAAAACTTTGACAAGTGACTCAGCCAGGGGTCATGTTTGGTATTAGGAAAGATTTCTTTAATTTTACAATTTTGTCACAACTGCAAGCCAAACCCACATTCCCCTATGCAGCCAATAAAAAAATAAAAAAACATAAATGAAAGTGATGTAGTTGGCAAATCAGGCAGCAGGACAGCTTTTTGACTTTACTGACTATAGGGCTACAGGTTTATTCATTTATGGTGTAGTTGGGTTCGAAAATGAATGCTGTCAGATTAGGGCCTAATGTGATCAGCCCTGTTTCAGGTAGAACTTTTCTTTTGAAATATTTTATGCACTCACAGTTCAGTTCAGAAATAATTGGTTTGTGAACAGATGTTAGGCTTTCTTGATACTGTTTGCAAAAGGGGACCAAAAAATAGTGTGGTACGGTTCGCTTTTAGGTACCCTTCGACAGTGGAAATAACCATAAAAGCGTACCGAACCATACCGTACCGCACCGTATCAGACCACTCAGTGGAAATGGACCATAAGTGGGCTGCGAGTGAACAAAGACTGAATATAAAGCAGGAGCGGTTGGGTGTGAAATAAAACCTGGCGGGAGTGTGCTGAGTGGGACCATAAAAACAGTCCTACGCATACCTCATAGCCACTTCTTTTGACATTTTCAGTTTTTCAACGTTAGTCCTGTTCTGAATTTGTTGATATGCTGACACATAGGCATGTGTAGCTCTGCTTTCTCTTGAAAAGTGCACAATTTCATTTGAATTTAAAAGCGACAATTCCCAAAATGACACAATTTTAATCGAAACCTAAAAGGGTGAAGTATTTGTGCAGTATTGTGAGTTGAAACTAAACATACTCTGGAGACATCAGATACTTATTTTACATGTTATAAAAAGGGGTATAATAGGTCCCCTTTAAATAATGGGATTCAACTGCAGGGCAGCTCTGCTGACCACAACTAAGCACCATTTTCCCAAATCGCCTCATCTCTTTTTATGTCTTAAACAGAAACAGAACAGTGCACCGACAAATAAAGTATCATTCATTAAAGCACAAAGTAGCCTATATATCAATGTACTGTGGTATGATCTATATCAGTAAGGGTAATAGCTTTCTGTCCCCTGTCAAACAATTTGACATTGTCTATTAACGTTCGGCTTGAATCTCATCAGAGTACTTCTGGATTGGACTTGTGCTCTTTTACCGCTCTCTATTAAAGCTCATAACATTCACATGAGTGATTCGGGGGAGTAAATTGACCTTTCAGTCCAATTGCTATCTGGTATTTATCCTGTGAAATGTTGCCTCTGTACTCTTCTAAATTGCTTTGTTCTTTTGGTTTCAAGTCAGGCTAAGTAATTCTGCCCTCTTCATCCCTAGCTGAATCCTCCTGCCTTCTTCTTCACCGAAGCAATTTAGCTGAGAGCAAAGCAGAGTCTCCCAATACTATAATTGCTGTTTATATTGAAACACCCAACCTTATTACCTCTTCTCCAAATTACCACCCAACTGTAATAGTCTTTAAACATCTCATACCAACAAAACTGAAAAATCCACTGCTTTATTGTTGCAAACAATTCCCCAATTTCTTTTTTCCGTTAATAAAACCGGGCAGTGGCATGGCAATCCTTTTTTGCATTCTTTTTAGTACTATACTTTAAAAAGAAAAATCCTTAAATTAGCGGTTTTCCATATGTTGTGATTCATGTTTTTATTTCTATGTTTCCCCCCATTTTTTTATGAATTTAATTATGGGACCTTGATCTTCATTCCAACAACTTTTAACCTTGAAAAGTTCGGAAAAGTGACTTTTGTTAACATTTTAATAGTTTCAAGTGATATATTGTCTGAGTCGGTCTGAACATTTAATTAAATGTTATTTCTTGTATATTATATTGTTACAAACTATTAAAAGTCATTTTGTTAAACTACAGAGTTTATTTTTTAACATCAAAAGTCAACCAAGCAGAGATCAAGGTCCCATTTGCAATGCACAACCATAAATTACTGAAAAACACTTATGAAAAACTAAATATGCAAACTGTTATTTAACAGATGCAATTGCCGTGCATCTGAAGTTTTCTTAAAATATTAGCATTTTTCTCAGGCTCCTCTTGATTCAGTAATTTCAAATTTGTAGCAAAGAATTGTTATCGCTTTTAACATAAAATAACTGAACGTAAACATAAGAGGCTGAGAAAAATGCTCATTGTAGAAGACAAATACAGATGGTTCTTAGAGTTTTTTGCATCTGAACTGTTTCTGAATATTTTTTTACAGAGCAGCTTCCATTTAGAAGGTTTCCATTCACCTTTTTTAATGCACATTTTTGAAATATTGCATAAAAACATGGACACTACCTAATAAAAGTCTTGTCATCTATCTAAGTTTTAGGAACAACAAATAGTAACTTTACCTCTAGTTGATAATTTGGTATCAGAAGTGACTTATATGAAAGGCAAAGGCCCCTAGATTACGATTATTTTACCTAAATAAAATGTGATCATGCCTTGATTACTAATTATTCAAATAGGACAGTAAGGTCTGACTTTGCTCAGACAGAAGTTTTGTCACTTAACACAAAAAAGTACAGTATAGAACATAAAGCCATGGTGCAGAGGAAAAAGAATGAAAATTGGGTAACACTTTACAATAAGGTTCATTAGTTAATGCATTTACTAACATGAACTAATTATGAACAACACATGTACAGCATTTAATAATCATAATTGAACATTTACTAATGCATTATTAACATTCAAGTCCATGCTTGTTAACATTATTTAATGCACCATGAGTTAACATGAACTAACAATGAACTACTGTATTTTCATTAACTAACGTTAACTAACATAAACAAATACAGTAGTAAATGTATTGTTCATTGTTTGTTCATCTTAGTAAATGCATTAATTAACATTAACTAATAAACCTTATTGTAAAGAGTTACCAAAAATTGTGTATGTTTATGAGTTTGGACGACTGTACAAGATGTATACATCCATACATCTCTGCAATGACTCAAATCACTTATTAATAAAGTCATCTGGAATGGCAAAAAAAAAGCGTTCTTGCAGGACTCTCAGAGTTCATCAAGATTCTTTAGATTAATCTTCAATGCCTCCTCCTTTATTTTACCCCATGCTCATTAATGTTTATGTTTGGGGACTGGGTTGGCCAATCCTGGAACACCTTGATTTTCTTTGCTTTCAGTAACTTTAATGTGGAAAGAAGGTATGAGAAGGAGTGCTATCCGGCTGAAGACTTTGCCCTCTCTTTGTAATGAGCAGCTCAAATGTCTTGCTACCTCAGGCAAAAGGATGGCATTAATAGACAAATCAGCAGATCAACCACATTGTAAAACATTTGAAATGTTGTTTTGGTCATTTAAAAAAAAATCACTGAACCAAAGTCTGTCATCAAAGTGAATCAGTGTTTAGTCAAGTTAGTCAGCAAGTGAAGATTTTGTTCTCATTGGCTCATTGGATAGAAACTATGCTTTTTGCAAATGTTTTATGCAATATTCCTGTTTTGTGCATACCTAATTCCCATCTATGGATGGAAACATAGTTAAAATCAGCTTTAAGATGTCAGTCGCTTCCTCGTGAGTATTTAAACAATAATCTTGCATAGATGTCTTTTCCTAAAAAGGGTTCATACAAATGAATGCATGGTGTTTTCATGAATTTTTAACATGCTTTGTAATGCACTTCACTCGTGCTCCATTTAGGAGAATTGTTAAACCCAAAAGGCTTTAATATTTTATTTTATACCAGGAAATGAAGATGTCGGAAAAGTCATCAAAGTACTTTAAAGACGTCAAATTGAATATTATTAACTGTTAAACAAGATGGATTTTGTGATATTTTGATAAGTGATAAGTCTTGTTCAAAGCAATTAAATGTTGATGTACTGTAGAAAACACTTCACGTCTCGGCTTCATTAAAACAAGAGCGACTCATACAGACTCCCTCAGACATCCGCTGGCGTTATCCGTTTGTCTCCTCCATATGCCTGTTTGCATCAGGAGAGCATCCTAAGGCTCTACCAAACATCTGCTAAAACTAAAGCTTCTCAATCTACGTTTTTCTCAATTTTTTAATCTTACAAAACATTCAAAATCTCTGCCATTATTTGTCACTTTTGCTTTTGAATTTTGGACTGCTTCTTACTGATACGAATGTGTTCAAATGTGAACCTTACAAAACCAGACAATTTTGATGACATCACCTAAAATCTAAATAAATAACTTTTCCATTTCAAGTATTAAGAACTTTGTCAAAATTAGTGCTTGTTCTGGGGTCTGATTTCTAAAATTTACGTATGACCCTTCCTACGTTTTAATGTTCTCTCTGCAGGTCTGTAGCCAAGAGGGTTCGGGTGGTTCGAAAGACTCCCCCTTCGCCGACAAAAGTCCAAAGTTTGCCCCACACATAAGCTCATTTGTCCTACTTTGACTGCTGACCCATTATAAGATGTAAAAATAATAAATTGAAAAAGGCTTTAAGACCAAGCGGAATCCTTTGTTGGCTGTCGTGATTTCAGCTAATCAGTTTTGGCCAATGCAAACTAATATAAGGGATGCTATCTTTTACAACTGACCTACAGTATTGTTGTTAAATAGAGAAAACATTTTACGAGTAACTTTTATTCTACATCTTGGACCTTATTCTTGAAACAAAAAATGAGCAATAAAAATGTGTGAAGCAGCAAAAGCGGCCAATGTATATTTTATTTTCAATACTAATTTGGCTATTGTTGTTATTCATGGATTTTCAAACGTACTCTTTAACAAGAGAGATTAGAGAAATTATGAATATTTACAATAGCATTATTATCATTATTATTATTATTATTATTATTATTAGTAGTAGTAGTAGTAGTAGTAGTAGTAGTAGTAGTAGTAGTATTATGTAGTCTATAAATAATAATAGACTACAGTTCATTCATTCATTTTCTTTTTGGCTTATTTCCTGTATTAATCAGGGGTCGCCACAGCGTAAAGAATTGCCATATTATCCTCCCTTTTTTATCACACAGCAGATGCCCTTTCAGTCTCAACCCATCACTGGGAAAGACCCATACGCTCTCATTTACACACATACACTACTGACAATTTAGCTTACCCAATTCACCTATACCGCATGTGTTTGAATGTGTGGGGGAAACCAGAACACCCAGAGGAAACCCATACAAACACGGGGGGAACATAAAAACTCCACAAGAAATACCAACTGACCCAGCTGAGGCTTGAACCAGCAACCTTCTTGCTGTGAGGTGAGAGCGCTATCCACTGCGCCACTGTTTTTAATTAAAAATATTAACAGATACCTGTTTTTTAATAATATGATCAAGGATGTAACGTGAAGTGACATGCCAACAAGGAAGCACGGATCCAAATGCAAGGTTTATTATGTAGAGAATGGTAAGGCAAGCAAAGGTAAACACGGGAGCAAACAGATGTATACGGGCAATCCAGAATTGTGGTCAATAAACAGGTTGATGTTCAAAAGGCAGGCAGCATATAACGTAAACAAACAAACAAGGCTGTAACAAGACTCAGCCATATGTGTGTGTTTGAGAAGTGTATAAATAGTCTGTAATTAGTCCTGAACAGCTTTAGCTGTGTCTGTTTGCAATCATGGGGATCTAGGCCAGATGTGTTAATGGTGCATGACTAGATATGTAGTTCTTTTGCTGGCAGATTCTCCAGCAATCAGCAATATATATATATATATATATATATATATATATATATATATATATATATATATATATATATATATATATATATATATATATATATATATATTTTTTTTTTTTTTTAATCTTTAGGAAATATTTTGGTATGTCAAAAGATATGGTTATGACGACCTACTAACAAGTTAATCTAGCTAAAAAATTGTGCTTAAAATGTCAATAAAATGCAGTATTTAAATCTCACAAATAAACAGAAAATGAGGCTAATAACTGCAAAACCACCCATGTGTTCATGTGGGTTTACCCTACTGTCCAAAGACATGCACTATAGATGAATAAATAAACTACATTGGCTGTAGTGTATGAGTGTACATGTGAGAGTGCATGGGTGTTTCCCAGTGCTGAATTGCAGCTGAAAGGGCATACGCTTATTCATACATATATATGCTGTATAAGTTGGTGCTTCATTCCGCTGTGGCGACACCTGATGAATGAAGTGTTTAAGCCTCCTCTTTGTGTGTTTTTATGTTCCTTTATAGGGTGTTTGTTGGTGTTTTTATACAAAACACAATCTTATCACTCTTCAGTTCACTGACTAAATTTAGCACAATACTGTACTCACAGTTTGGAGTCCTGGAAAAAGATTTGTAGATGGCAATGAATTTAATCATAATTTGTGTTTGTGTATAAAATGTTAGTACTTTGTTTTGTACACTTACATTAAAGAGCTCCTATTATGCGTTATGAAAGGTCATATTTTGGTTTTGCGGGTCTCCAACAGCAGGTCAAGGTGCATGCAAGGTCAATAAACACTTTCTTTGTCTTATAATATGCGTTTATTTTTACCTAATCATCCCAGTGACTCCAATATGATTTGTTTGGCGATTCATTTGTTCCCAAACCCCTCCTTAGCGCGAAGCTAATCTGCACTGATTGGTCCAATGACAGAGAGAAATGCCTACCACCGATATATATATATATATATATATATATATATATATATATATATATATATATATATATATATATATATATATATATATATTTGAAGTAGCAGCTATAGAGTATGTGAGAGCCCAATGTAGGAACGCAATAAAGCAATGCATTTAAACACTTAAAATAAAAAAACTGAACTACACAGTTTCAATTTAATATGATCTTCCATGTGAAGCTGCTTTGAAACAATCTAATTGTATAAGTGCTATAAAAATAAATGTGAATTGAATTGAATTAAACACCAGTGTAATACTCTACTCTTAACCATAACCTCAAGTAATAACAATGACACACATTCAGTATTAATTTAAGTGGCAAAAGTTAAACTATTTTAAAAATTGACTGTGCCGCATATGTATGACAGCTGATGGTGGCCATAGCAATGACAAACGGCAGAGGATGACCAGTTTAGAAATTTAAGGAAGAAGCAATCGTCATGTTTTCAACATTTTTTTTGACACAATATGTGAATAGCCCATACAGATTTAACCTGAGAGATACATTACAAGCACTGATCTATAAAAGATTAGTTATTACACACCACCCAGGGTGATTACAACTTACAGTATAACACGGAATTAAACACTTATTTTGCAAACTACACAAAACGAGGTAACAGTTTTAATCACAGTTACATGTTATGATCCGAGGAAGAAGAGACTAGTCTATATGAATTAACAGTAACTGACCAAGTCCCATACTTAACAGTCTCTGCTGCTCTTTCCTCTAACAGCAAACGGCCAGCAAATCATGCGTTGCAGTGTAGGTTATTATATCAAAAATCATAAAAATGACAGGAATAAACACAGCACAAAGTTGCCTATACTATGGTGTTGTTGTGAAAATAAACTTTAACCCTTTGTTCACAGCAGCTAAATCTCTATCTGTCAGTGATCTTAATCTTCGGGTCATGATCAGTCATGTGATCCCCGCTCTCCTCTAGTGTCTGAAGGGATAGCCTGTTCACATTTTACCAGATCTGGAACTATATATTTGGTGATGTACCATATCATCATCGACGTGCTCAAACAAAAGATCGAACCTAATTTGATTCATTTATTTGACTTCGAGTCAACTATTTTGTTAAAGAATCAATGGTTTTAAACATGGTGCTCTTTTAGAATTACAGTAAACCTCAGCTGGATGTTTCCATTAACTTAGTGCTGTGTTACACACTGCAAGGATGGACATTTTCAAAAACCCATAACAAGGGCTTTTTAAACATATCCCATAAAATAATATGTATTTTTAAAGGGCACATAGTTTACACCATTTTTACCCCCTTTTTTCATAATATTAATATTATGGTTCTTTTGATTGTGCCAGTTTAGGTTCACAATTCAGATTTTTTTTATTATAATGTGTTAAAAAGTGTTATTTTGGGGATGTGTTCACAGCTCACTGTTTTAGGGGTGTGTTGCTTCACATTAAAATTAGTTTAAGCTTATCGCCGTGACACGGCACATCAGACACGCACATTCACATGTTATTTAAAATTAAAACTATTCAGATGGCGCTCTGTGGTGCGGCTGAAATATGAAGTGTCCCGAATCGTCGCTGGCTGCCGCAGACAGCCGCCGACTTGAAGCGCAGGTGAATGTACCCTGATAGAAACCTATGTTTAGAATTCTTAAATACATGGTGTGACGCTGCACACAGCAGAGCGGCGCTTCTGGTGTGCAAACTGCAGGCAAGTTCATTATTTTATTTCCAATGGAGAGACACTCATGTGAGGCAACGTGCTTGCACTATCCAGCTGCACCTAGTTAAGATCACAGGGAGCTTCTGTGACCACGAGAAATACAAACAGCTGAAGTTTAAGGTAGACGCAATGAAAAGTAGACTAGCTTGCAAACCTACCTACAAACAAACTAAGTTACTAAAAAGAATTTTAATTGGAGTGGTCATGTGATGAATGTTGATCTTGTGTTGAGCCCAATGAACCTTACATCTAAAAAACAGAGCAAGGGTGTTCCTTTAGTGACATTGCTTTGATGCTGAAAATGGCAGACATGAAACAACATACTGAGGATATGGTGATGCGCAATATCAATCAATATTGGTGGGCGGGGGGACCGCACTTCTTCTTCAAGTTGTGGTCGATCTAAAAACCACTCCAATTGGTCCAATGTTTTTATGTTGTTAAACAAAAAAAATGTACTGGGTGTGTTTATATTACCCCAATATGTTATAAGGTCTGTACACTATACTTACACACATGTCTGTCCAAACGGCTTGAAGTAGATTTTTCACCATATGTGCCCCTTATGCAAATTAATAGACTTTTGCTGCCACATAAATGATGAAAAGCGTTTAAAATAAATGCATTTTTGACTATAGTATACTCTAAAATGCTGGGTTGTAAAATAGGGACAAACCAAAAGTTTAGTAAAAAAAAATTTTTCAATTAAATTGAGGCGACACAGTGGCGCAGTAGGTAGTGCTGTCGCCTCACAGCAAGAAGGTTGCTGGACCGCTGGTTTGAACATCGGCTCAGTTGGCATTCTGTGTGGAGTTTGCATGTTCTCCCTGTGTGTGCGTGGGTTTCCTCCGGCTGCTCCGGTTTCCCCCACAGTCCAAAGACATGCGGTACAGGTGAATTGGGTAGGCTAAATTGTCCGTACTGTGTAAGTGTGTGTATGGATGTTTCCCAGAGATGGGTTGCGGCTGGAAGGGCATCCACTGCGTAAAAACGTGCTGGATAAGTTGGTGGTTCCTTCCGATGTGGCGACCCCGGATTAATAAAGAGGCTAAGCTGACAAGAAAATTCATGAAAATTAATGAGTTAAATTGAAATGATGCGTTTTAACCCAGTAATTGGGTTTGTCCATATTTGACCCGGCATTGTGTGATAAAACAGCATTTTATTAAGAGTGTACATCTGTAAATGACTCAAAGCATTTTACACCCATTTACACTTGTACAGTATTTACTGTCATCCACCTGTGGTCAATTAACAAAGTACATCTTACAATACAAGTCATGAGCTGAGTAGTCATCATGTTTGTGATTGGCCAGAGTGGTCATTGACGCACTCACTTTACCCAGCATTTACATGGACACCAAAGCATATTAAAGCCAAATCTATCCATTTTCTGAAAGATCAGCTGATTGACGATGCTTTCAAACACTCCACCAAACGCTTTAAGAGAAATTTAAAATACCTTGTGTCAGTGGTGTCATCACCACACAAGCAGCCAATAGTGTTCAACTCTTTCTGATGACTCCGCCCAGAACATTTCATTTCATGTGTGAAGACAAAATCAAGTCACATAGTCTAAACGGCACATTGATCTGCTGATGTTTAAAGTCATGTATTGTGAACTAGGCTTTTAACACACTCTCCAATCATTCTGACTTTCATTTTTTTTGTCACTGTAGCAGAAACCACACCACCTGTTCCCTTTCTCAAACGTGTTTACTCTGATTGTCCATTGTTCAGGAACTTGAATTGTTTGCTCCATCATTCTCTTATCTTTTTTTAACATTCATTTTTATATGTACTTTCCAGCCAGATTGAACAAGACTGTCATTGATTGCACAGACTGGGGAATAAAACACATCTCTAAATTGCAATCAGCACTTTTTACAATCCTTACAATCTGATTGCATAAAAAAATCATGCAGTGTTTTCAGTAGACAGCCGACTGCAATAGTCATAATGTATTCGTATTTGATCTCATTTTGCCTACCTTTTTTGGTTTCTGCCCTTGATAAAAAGATCCCTCCTGCATTTTTCTCAGATAACACTCTCTGCTGGTGACAGATGAAAAATATAGCACGCCATGATGTTTTAGAGAGTTATGTTAATTGCTACAGCAAGACAAGCTCCACTCAAACTCTCAAACAACATCTGGGCGTCTGTCTGTACAGCACTTATGTATGAATAATGGTTTGCTGCACCTCTGAATGTTAACAGTTTCTTGTTTCAAAAGCATTTTACTAAGCACTCACTAGGCATTACATTTTGAACAATATTTGTGCACAATCCGAACCAGACTTTGGCTATTTGCTAAAACCCAATGAGCCGTTTAATGCCAACACGGCTGTTTTCTATTGTGAAATCGGAACTGACTGACTGTTGTAAGAAAGCAGTATTAGAAATAGTTAATAAGACACTCAGACTCAATGAAAAATTACATTATGCACATTTCACTATATTGTACATTCATTGTCAACTGAGTGTTACACTTTAATCTGTTTTTGAGATCGCAAATAAAATCTGACAACAGTCGTACAGTATCACATGCTTCTTTCTACATTTTTTCTTAACTCTAAGAAATGTATTTGAATAGTAAATACAATTGACTGAAGTTTTCAGCTAAAACAATCACAGGCTGATTTTAACTAAACCACCAATGACAGAGGCTTCTTGTTAATTTATTTTTAGTTTGGAAGACTGGATCTTGAGTGTTTTCTTGTAGTATTTACCTATTATAATACCTAATTTTCACTGAGTGGTTTGATACGGTACGGTACAGTATGATTCAGTATGTCACCCTGATCAAGCCAGCACTACCACTGCCAATACACACTACCTGACAAAAGCCTTATTGCCTATCCAACTTTTAGGAACAACAAATAATAACTCAAGTTCTAGTTTAACATTTTGTATCAGAAGTGGCTTATATGAAAGGCATAGACTTCTAGATTATGCTTATTTTACCAAAATAAAATATGGACACTCTTTGATTTTTTTATTATTATTTTTATTATTATTATGTAATTAGGATAGTAAGCAATGCAATGGGCAGCATAAATGTCTTGATACCTCAGGCTGTTGATGTTGCCATCCACTCTGCAGATCTCTCGCACGCCTCTATACTGAATGTAACCCCAAACCATGATTTTTTCTTCACCAAACTTTTCTTATTTCTGTGAGATTTTTGGGTCCATGTGGGTTCCAATGAGTCTTCTGCTGTATATGTGATGATTGAGATGCAGTTCAACGGATGATTCATTGAAAAAAATCTAACTTCTGACACTTTTCCAAATGATCAACTAGAAGTTGTTATTTGTTGCTCTTACAACTTAGATCTATGACAAGATTGTCAGGTAGTGCAGAACCCTTACTTGTTATGTGTGGTGCTTCCTGCATTGTCATTCAATCTTGTTGCATGTGCAAGTGATGCTTTTCTATAAACCAATAAAGTTAGCTATAAATACAGCCTTCGATTGGCATAAAAAAAATTTAAAAAAAAACTGAACAGACTTATTGATGGCACCAATGCCGGCAGACACCATTTCAGCACACAGATAGTGTGAAAAAAAATTAAATCTAGCTAGTCCTCATCTAGGTGTTTTGTGTTTTAGCTTGTTTCCATAACACCCGATTCACATGGGGCCTGAGCCTCAACACTTAAAGGAGATTTGAGGTTAGGACTGACGGGATTGTCATAGCAGTATCAGCCAATGAAACAAGTTTGCAATCGGCTACTGTCTAAGCTGGGGAATTTGCATGTAGCAATATAATTGGCTGATGCTTCCATTATCGCTTGAAAAGTTGAGAAATTCTCAACTTCTGCACCAAGCAATACCGATGAAGCAGCGCCGATGAACCCACAATTCAGTTCAGCAATGCTTAACATCACTCATTTAAAGTGAATAGAAAGCGTTAACGCTGACGCCCTGTGTGAATGACAACTTAAATAGATATTTCTGCCAAAAATGAAGATACTGCCCATTTATTTGTTTTAAAGGTGCAGTTTGTAAGTTTGATACCCAGTGTTTGAACTAGGTATGGCTCCCCTGGTTTAAAACACTAGCAGATTGCCAGATTAAAGACATCTACAGCCTGAGTATTGAGCCCACCACACACCAGCTGATAGGTGGAGAGCAGACAGAGTGATGAAGCCAATTATGAAATGGAGATTGTTAGGAGGCCATGATGAACAGAGGCCAGTGGACAAATTTGTTGCCCATTTATTGCCAAAGCAGCAGAAGATAGTTCAACTCAGATCTTGAAAATAAAATAAACTGTTTGAAATTGAACTTTACAACTGTGACTCAGTGCAAACCAGCTTGTGCTTGTGCAAAAAAAGCTTGTGCTTTATTATAGGAAATGCAATATATTGGGTTGCACGGTGGCTCAGTGATTAGTACTGTCTCCTCACAGCAATAAGGTAACTGGTTTGAGTCCCGGCTGGGTCAGTGTGTATGGGTGTTTCCCAGTACTGGGTTGTGGGTGGAAGGGCATCCGCTGCGGAAAACATATTCCAGAAAAGTTGGCGACCTCTGGCGACAATGTTGGCGACCTCTGAAATAGAAACTAAGCTGAAGGAAAATGAATGAACAACATATTGTCATTAGATTTTTGCAACGCTACATGCAACCAACATATTGCCCATAGTAAATGCGCACCTTGATCTCACCTGAAAGGTATAGGTAAACAAACTTATTTATTTATTTATTTTTTATTTTAAAAAAAATAAATTGGTGTACAACATTGTTCACGGAGCTTCATATGATTACAGTTGAACCACTAAACAACAAGTCACACGGAGTGTTTTGACAAGTGTTTCTGGACCTTGAACATCTCGGCACCATGGCTGTCTAAGGAGGGTCAGAGAGCTCTTGAATATCATCTAAAATATTTCAATTTGGGTGCCAAAGATGAACAAAGGTCTCAGCAGATTGAAATGAAACGAGGCTGAGTAATTCATAATAGAATAAAAATTTTTGGGTGAACAAACTCTTGAATAAAATGATCAACAAAGGAAGGACAAAGGAAGATTTTCATTCACATAAAATGTAGACATGATACATTTAAGTGTTTTAAAGCCCCAAATGTCCCCCATTAGACAAGCATTAAATGGAAGAACATGAAAACACAGAGGGATCTTACAGATGAAAAGGCACATCTATGTATAGCAAGTAAATACATAACAAGAATGGTTCTGTGATGCACATCCCTTCTCTACATGTATTTCCTGCAATCATGTGAATAATTTATGCTCTTATTCATTCTCATGTCTCTTTTCTCTCTTTGCAGCTTCCTTCGGCAACATTTCTTAGCTCATCTGTCCTTTGGCAGCTCTCTCGACTTCCCGGCAGATACAGGAAGCCTTATTCCCAACTGTAACAGACATTTCGAAAGAGAGAGAGACTCTGCCTGCCTGTGGATCAATGGAGGAGACTGTTAACTCGACACAGGTTTAACTGACAGGACTGCCTTTTTATGAAGAAATTGATAGGATTTCAGAAACTCAAAAGGACAAAGGCTACTCTACAACTGTAATATAGTGATAAGATTCAAGTTTCACCTCATCTCTTTAAAACCTACAGCAGCAACCAGAGCCCTGTCAGACAGCACTTGGATCAAGACCTCTAAATGGATCCAAACGTGAAGTTGAACCGTGATCTCAGTTGATGTTATGGTGCGATTTGTCTCAGTAGCCTTGATTCCCCTCTGAGGTTTAAAGTGTTTGGATATCTGACAGCCTTGCTCTTTTAACCCAGCAACACTCACTCAACATGGACGTAGATGCAATGCTGAACAAATCCTGTTTCTACAAGTGTGGGAATAGACAATCCCTCCTCCTACCTCTCACGATAGATTGTATCATTCCATTTACAGTAGACTTGAGGCATGTCATTTGATTATCTGAAACTTCCACGCTACAGGCTAAAGGGACTTCCTCACTGATAAAAACAACTGCATCATTTCGAAGGACTTTCTTTTAAAATGGACTTTGAACATTGAATGTTAATACTATCAGATGTGCACACCTATAAAATGACCATTGTTTTGCTTTTCTTCTCAGGACGTTCATTTACATTCTATGCTGTAACCTTCATTTAAGTGTCATTTTCAAATCTTGCATACAATGTAGTTGTTCAGGTTTTCTCCTAATACAGAAAGAATATATCAGAGTATTAATATATGTTTACTCTAAGAATTAAGGCCCATTCTCACCAAAGACAATAACCATAATGATAAAGATATTGTTCCATTTTGCTAAATTTAAAAATACAGCTATAAGGATAATTCAAAAATTAAGAGTAGGGTTGGAAAAACTGATGACTGATGAAAAATATTGAAAACCAATTTAATGAATCAGTTGGTTTTGACATTGTATATATTATAGTTATCAGTCTTGGTGTGAACGGGCCTTTAAAGTATGTGTCTAGATTAATGTCTTTTGTAGCAGTCCCAGTTGTCCTTATTTACAAAGCAATAATGTAAAGTGGTGCCACATGCCTGCATGGCTAGACCTGTTAGAGACTGTTTTCAGCTACGTAAACAATCATAAACTTTAGGTCTGAAATATACTTCACACAAGCGAAGGGTTCTGCATTCCAACTGAATTTGGTGTTGCATTCCAAGATGACTTAATGTGTTAACCACTGCAAGTAAATGTCACCCTGCCTATTCTAATCACCCTGCTCTAAATGATATTCAAACTTTTTCCAAGATTTTTTTTATAAAGTTTCCTTCATGGGAGCTAGGGAGGCTTTACTATAGAGTCTAACCATACTACTACAAATCTTACGTCAAGGTGGGAGGTGAAGAGGGTTTAAAGCTGTTACCCATTTCACTCATTCATATTCATAGCACCACACATTGCATTCATAGCACCAACAAATCCCCTCTGGTCTTGGGATGCATCAAGTGGGATTCAAACCACTGTTTCTGTCAAAGACATCAGGCACCCAACAAAATATCTTAAAATTGCAGCCTCTAGTATCAGGCACTATCCCCTGTTGCTGGCCTCATTTACACAGACAGACCTAAAACTCATTTCTACCCAGGTCATGGCACTAGTGTAACCCCTCTGGTTCTACACGTTTTGGACCAAATCTGTGATTTTGGCAGGAAAGGCAGACAAACTAATAAGGGAGCCAAGAACTGCAACCTGTAGCATCAGTCATATTTGTCCCTCTTGAGGCTAGGTTTACCCCCACAGCTTTGGGACATGACACCAATTTGACACTTCCCATTTAACCATTCGAACCAATGTCTTCAACATAAGAAGTGGGCACACTATCAAGGACACAAAAGGCTGAGATTCTAGCTACCACTTAAGGCCTGTAGAGTGAAATGTAAAGCTCTTACCAATTTTTGAAACCTCACTCCCATATGGGTCATAGAACCGACAAAAATACTATGGCCTTGAAATGAAGCCAAAACACTGTTTTGGCAAGGATGGCAAGCACCCAACAAAAACATTTAAAACTGAAGAATCTAGCATCAGGCACTAGTCGTTGTTGTTGGCTTCATTTACACAGAAAAGCCTAAAGGTCAGCTCCAAGCATAGGCTCAAACTTGTGGTTTTTGGCAGGGAATGTAGATCCATTAATACAAACTGCAGGTTCTAATGTCAGTCATATTTATACCTCTTGAGGCTACATTATCTACACACCCATTCTATTTTACCCACCCCGCTCTAGGTATGATTCAGATCATTGTCTCTGACATGAGAAGTGGGTACACTAACAACACACCCTCTAACCTTCTTTGAGGTTTGCCCTTACAACTAATACTATGGCTTCCACTACACATTTTGATTCGGGTCACGGCACCAGTGAGAACCCTTCCATTTTACTTGCCTTACTTGAAGTGGAATTCAAACCAGTGTCTATGACATGAGAAGTGGGAACACTACTAAGGACACAAAAGGTTGCATCTTCTAGCATTAGTTGCCCCTGAATTTCTTGAGTGGGAGGAATTAGGTTTACCCATTTAACTAATACTAGCTAGCTTCCACTACACTCACTGCAATCTGGGTCATGGCACCAATGTGAACACTCCCATTATACTAACCTCACTCCAAGTGGGATTCAAACCAGTGTCTATGACATGAGATGTGGGTACGCAACCAAGGGCACAAAAGACTGCAGCTTCTAGTTTTAGTTGCTCATGCATCTCTTGAGTGGGAGGAATGAGGTTTACCCAGACAACTAATACTAGGTAGCTTCTACTACACTTACTGCAATCTAAGTCATTGCACCAATGTGAACCTTCAAACCAGTGTCTATGACATGAGAAGAGGATACACTACCAAAGAGACAAAAGGCTGCAGCTTCTAGCATTAGTTGCTCCTGCATCTTTTGAGTGGGATGAATGGGGTTTCCCAGACAACTAATACTAGGTAGCTTCTACTACACTCACTGCAATCTGGGTCATGGCACCAATGTGAACCTTTCCATTCTATTCAGCCCACTTCAAGTGGGATTCTGGGATTCAAACCAGTGTCTACGACATGAAAAGAGGGTACGTTACCAAGGACACCAAAGGCTGAAGCTTCCAGCATTAGTTACTCATGCATCTCTTGAGTGGGAGGAATGAGGTTTCCCAGACAACTCATACTAGGTAACTTCCACCACGCTTACTGTAATCCGGGTCATGGCACCAATGTGAACCTTTCCATTCTACTCACCTCACTCTAAGCACTAACAAGAACACAAAAGGCTGCCACTTCTAACATTAGTTGCTCCTGTGTCTCCTGAGTAGGTGGAATGAGGTTTACCGATACAACTAATAGTTAGCTTTCACTACACTCACAGCAATCCGGGTCATGGCACCAATTTGAACCTTTCCATTATACTCATCTCACTCCAAGTTGGATTCAAACCAGTGTCTATGGCATGAGAAGAGGGCATACTAACAAGAAAACAAAATGCTGCAGCTTCTAGCACAAGTTGCACTTCACCTCAAGGCCACAACTCTTTTTAACACCAACATAACCCTTTCTATTTTGCTTGCCCTACACCAAATTTCAACTGGTGTTTCTGACATGGGAGGTGGAGACACTTACAAAGATGCAAAAGGCTTCAGCTTCTAGCATCCATCTCTACTGTGCCCTTTGAGGCCAGAGCTGTGAGTTTTTCCCGACACAGCATTTACTAGCTGGCCTCTATTACACTCAGCCCCACAAACATCACAACCATTTAGGTCACTTCACCAACATAACCAATTCAGTTTTACTTGCCCTGCTCAAAGAAAGCTGAAGACCATGGCCTCTAGTGTTAGTTGGTTCAGTCAGTCTCTAGTGATAGTTTTCCACTTGAGGCCAAGGCAGAAATGATTACCCACACAGCATTTACTATTTAGCCTTTGTTAAAGGTTTCTCTTTGAGGTCAACCACTGTAATGGCGGTAGAGTGGATTAAAGATGTTTGTTCATTCAGTGTTTTAATCCTGTTGGTGTTTGTTGGGTACGAACATGACTGTTATGTTTTCCAACATAATAAATCCAAAATCCAACTTTAAAGTAACACTCCACTTTTGTTTATTAACTTTGAAATAGGCTACTTTTACAATTTTCATAGCATTGAACAGTGGTATCAGATTAGACCAATGGTATTCTCTCATTCTGGTGTAATGATCAAAAATCTTTGCTGCTGTACTCTGGCTGCATTAGGCACAATGATATTCCCCAGCTAGGTAATTAAGATACAGTGATGTGAAATATTATTGTTCTAGCTGCAGCCATGGTATGGCAGCAAATTTCCTAAATTTTCACACCAGAATGAGAGTTTAGGTTCTAGGCATATTGACCTAGAACACAGGTGTCAGTTCCTGGAGGACTGGAGCTCTGCACAGATAAGTTCCAAACTTAATTAAACAAATCTTATCAACTTTTCCTCCCATAGACTTCCATTTATATGCACGCAAATGCTTTAGACCAAAAACGTGGGGTCATGCGTTAAGTTTCGCAGGTTGCTGCGGTGCAAAGTTCAAGCTTGGTGAACTCTGACCTGCCGAATCGCATTACTTTTTTTTTTTTTTTTTTTTAGAATATGCAAAATACAAGAAAACATCAACAGATAACAAATACAAAGCAACAAAACAAAAATATCAACAATATAGTCAGGTACTGGTATGTGCGTGAGTGTGTGCGTGTGAGTGTGTGTATGCATGTAAAGGTAACTTGGTGGACAGGTCAGAGTACATACATTAGGAACAATAACAGTCAATAAATGAAGCAAGTGTCACAGATATAATCACATTACTTGACTGCGTGAGACCAGTCGAGGATTGAAACACGACCTCTCTGGACAAAAATTTAAAACATGGAGCAATCGCTCACTTTTTAAAATGTCTAATAAGCATGTTAAATCCCGCCTCTTTTGGCAGCACCGCACAACAGAATATCGCATGCTCAAACTCTAATGTGACCGCAGCTTAAGTGTGTTGAAGCAGGGTTGGAACTAACTGTGCAGGGCTGCGGCCCTCTAAGGTCTGAGTTTAACACCCCTGACCTAGAAAATAGTTATATTTAATTTTCCCTTGGTCTAAGTACTAATTAGGAGACAGAGAGAGAGAGAGAGAGAGAGAGAGAGAGAGAGAGAGAGAGAGAGAGAGAGATGCTAATGGTCTAACCTGATTACAAGATTTATGCTAAACTAAGCTAAAATGCTCACCCCAGACCTGGAGATCAGCTGAATAAATTAAAAACTAGTAAAACTTCAGTGTTTAACTCTAGGGTAAACTTGTAAAATAAGACTATTACAAAACAGTGGAGTGTTCCTTTAAACATTTGATACAGTGCTGGCTATATGAGCTAGCCTTTTGAGAAATTAGGTTTGTTATCGCAAGAAGGCAATAAGGCATGCTATGTATTTACTATAGAAAGACCATTTATTTTCTCTAGTATGATAAAGGACCTTTGGCGGAGAGAATGTAATTATTTCCATTTTGTGATTTTGTCATAAGTTTTGCTAAATTCTAAATAGTCCGACACTAAAAAGCACTGTGATACAATGGCATGGTTTTTAGCAAGCTTGAATGTTTGTGTTTAGAGAATAGGGTGGGAGTTACTGTAAAACCCCATTTTAAAAAGAATATAGAGTCTTAGATTGGTTGTCGGATACTCATGGCACCAGTCATTGTTCATGGCTTCTGCACAGTGTACTCAAATAAATGAAAATCTGGCTCTCGTAAGCACACTAATCCAGTCCATCCAGGTTAAAAGTGTTTATATGGGACTGACAGGCTGGAATTACATTTGAAATTCATGTGACAGAAGAAAGATGTCTTTCCAGAGGGTTTTTGCTGACTCTTTCAATCTGGCACACTATTTTTTTTTCTCCAGACTTGTGAAGGGTTTCATTTAAATCTTGTTATGCAGAAAAAAAAAAAAAAAGGGAAATGAACATTGGTTATGTAATGTCCTGCTACTAATATGATTATACAAGACGTAGTGTGGCATACACAGCTGTACGAGTGTGTTTTGGAATAAAGTTTTAAAAATAAATATTTGAAGTTTGTTATTTACTATTATTTAAAAAAAAACTGTTATGGTTCAACATGTATCAGTGAAGAAACATTTTGGAGCATATGTCTGATGCATAGAAAGTTAAAATGCACACCTATAAATCCATTACTTCTTTACAAATTAAACAACTGTTCTTAAAACAAGTGCAGTATAGAGTAGAGAAACTGACGTCACCTTGTAGACCAATTGGCTGCTAGCATAAAACTGGTTCCCTCAATAAAATCACCATAGAATTTTCCCATAGACTTTTAAAAAAATTGCTAACAATAAGCTCTGTGTTCAAGCACAGTTCATTACACTTACATGTTTTGTCCAGATAATCCTCACTTGATAAAATAACTGATTATTTTGGTTCATAAAAGCAAATGCAAGAACTACTTTCTACATCACCACCATCCTGCTACCTACAATTTTTTAAGCTTGTTTTTAGAAAAATGGTTCATGTCAAAAGATTTACTCTCTCGATTTATTTTATTATTAATCCATGCTGTATAAACAAATATGTAAAAATATTATATATATATATATATATATATATATATATATATATATATATATATATATATATATATATATATGTGTGTGTGTGTGTGTGTGTGTGTGTGTGTGTGTGTGTGTGTGTGTGTGTGTGTGTGTGTGTGTGTGTGTATATATATATATATATAATATTTTTACATATTTGTTTATACAGCATGGATTAATAATAAAATAAATCGAGAGAGTAAATATATATATATATATATATATATATATATATATATATATATATATACATACATATACATACACACACACACATATTAGTATACATGCATCTATGCATTTTGAATATCTTTCCCCTGAGAAGTACCTTTGTTTTACTTTACAATTGTTGAAAAAAATTTATCAGTTTTAAAACACGTTCTGTATGTTTTATAAATGTGCTTAAAATTATTACCACATAACTAATATTATTATCATATAAAATATTTAAATGTGTATTGCTATTATTATTATTATTATTATTATTATTATTATTATTGTTATTATTTAAAAAAAAATGCTAAATGAGGTACAAGTATATCAAATACCTGCAAGTCCCATCATGGACAGAGAACATTTTTTTTTTTTTTGCCCCATGAGGTACAAGTATATCAAAAAGCAGCCCATACAGTCACATGTGCTATAAGGTGAGTGTAAAGGAGTTTAAGAAGGAGTGTAAATATACAGTTAAAATGTGGTCAAATAAAGAAAAAGATGAAGAAAACTGATTAGGTGTATGTTAATGTAAAACAATCTCAATATGTCTTTTAAAGACATTAAAATATCGGTATATTTTTACTAATTTATTCACACATTTGCATTACTGAGAGAATTGCTCAGAGATAGGTTGCACTTTCATAAAATCGTTTTATTAAAATAAATGATCAACAAACGAATCTGTGACAAGTAAAATCATTATCTATACAAAATATGAATGGCGAATTAGAAAAATACTACAAACTGTAAAATACTTAACCAAATAGCAGACAAATCCAAATGCCCGACACAAGCTGTACATTTAAAGTGGGCTGATTCTATACAGTTCAGTTCGATGAAATCTCTGACCTCACCCGTAGTCCCATTTAGCAACCTGATAGCAACCATCTTTTTAAAGAAGCCTAACCAATTTGAAAATCAAGAGTGAGATATAACTGATGTGTTTCATGTCGTAGAATAAAACATGAAAGTATCTTGAGTTTGTGGTATCCACAAAGCTTATTTTAGCAATTTAACTGACATTTAACCTATTCAAAAAACCCATAGACTTTGGGACGAGGGAACCGGAACTGCTAAAATGGTAACTCACTCCTGTGTTATTGCATACAAATTGACATTATAGTTCCTCCGCTTTATAGTCAAGATATGTTATTGAATATTAAAGTTTTTAAAATATGAAAAATTACATAATTTCGTAATATTTCCAGTCAGGTTTTAGTGAACTTGTGATATCATCTAACAACACAAATCGTTCAGATCTTATGTGTAAATAGGCCCTAATACAGGCAAGGCCTTTCAAAAGGTTTGCTCACATGCAATTATTGACATCAGGAAATCTTTGTCAAAGGATGTCTCAGAATAAAATTGTTTGAGCACATATTTCTGACAAGCAAGCAGTTATGATATGTGATCGCTGCCCTAGAGACGGACTTGTGCAAGAAATATCTTTATTGTACTATTCATTTAACCTTAAAAATTGAATGCTAAGAAAATCCCTGCATGTGCCCCTCAGGATCTGTCCTTTTGCTCAATTACTTTTGTCTCCACAATTTCCAGAGTATTTTTTTTCTAATTTGTTGGCTTGGCACAAAAAAAATAAAAAACTATGGCTGCATTCCAGTCTGATTTTATTTATGTCCTTTACTTGTGAACTTTTACTTGTTTCATTGACTTAGATATATGTCATTAATAATAATTAATTAATAATAGAAATATTTTGACATAAATTAGGAATTTACCCATGGCAACTTTATTGTAAAATAGTTTGGTATATTTACCTTTGGCCCACAACTCTTCATGGTATTTGGTTTTTGGCCCTTCATTTGAAAAAGTTTGGGCACCCCTGCCCTAATCCCTTGAGCACTTGGTAACTACACTGTTGTGACATTACAATTACATTGTATTCTGGGACATATAGGTGCTGGATTGGACATATAAAGCAGACTCACTCGCTTTGTGTAAACTGAGAGGTATCAATGTAAATGTAATCAGGATTCACCCGAGAGTAAGGGCTTAGGGAACTTTGCAACTGCTGAAGACTCTCAGAGCTTCAGGGATAGACTATAAGTTCAGATGAGACACTAAAGGGACGATCGTTCTGGTTGATTCACAGCAGCTAAAAACACAGAATATACAATGGTTGCAACAAAGAGGCCACTGCTCGCTTGAAACACATCCATAGACTGCATAAAATGTGGTCGCGCTACATCTGTGTCTTCCTCTGCTTGTAAACAATCACACTTTTGACCAGTTTATGAGATGAACAAAATGCGAGTATGAAAGGTAATTATTGGCCGATACCTACAACATTGGCTCATTCTGAAAATGTAGCCCTATTTACATTTCTGGTGTTTTACATTATATATATATATATATGTGTGAATTATCTTCAGCCAACATGTGGCTGCATTTCGTTGTGATGCCATTTCTTTTCTCACTAACAGCTGACCACTTACCTCTGTATGAATGGCTTTCTTGCTGTTAGTGTTACCAGTTTGTCACAGCGTACGTCAGTAGACTGAAGATGCAGAAATGAGTTGACCCTGACGACAGAGTTTGAGTGCGATGAAGAACACTTCCAGAAAGCAGATAAGGCAAAAACAAAACCCAAAGCTAAAAAAAATGTAAAAGTTAATAACAAGATGTGAATGTGGTAAAATCTGAAAACATGGCGAAATCAGGGAGCTTTTCTTTTTCTGCATTGCTTTTCAAAACACTGTCGCTTGGGTTTAGGGAAGTGGGTGGGCGGGTCAATCTGTGCTTTTAAAAACCCTATTAGATTTAGGGAAAGAGGAGAGTAGGTCAATCGATCGGTCATTCAGTTGTCATCGGCCTCTGGTGGATTTATACAAGAAGATCAGGCGCAAATGGCCCTCGTGAATGAAATTTGAGATCTGAAAAGAGTTAACAGCAGTCTGGTTGATTCATGAAAATAAAAACTGCAAAAAACATACCTCCTGAGACGTACTTGGCACTTTCCAAAGATGTATATAGGGCTACATTTTCAGAATGAGGCTACATGGGTTCGATACCTTTCTCTGGCCAATCCATCAGAGCATTCCTATTGGGCCCTATTATACACCCGGTGCAATGCTGCATTTCTGCTACTTTCAGCCTGGTGCAGGTATCATTTTGATGTTTTGTGCCACATTGTTTAAATATCTAATACATTTGTGTGCCTATAAACATGCTGGTCTGAAAATGAGGTATGTTAAAGCTGAGGAAAATAAAAGCTGGTCTAATATCAATTGTGCAATTTTTTTGTTGTTGCTAATATTGTTATTTAGACAGCGTGTTAGTTATATGCAGGTACCAATGTGCGTAAAATATGCTTATTGAACAACTGATTAATCCCAGAGTATCAAAATCAATTTTTCTCATATCTGGCACCTAAGCTCTGAAACAGCCTTTCTAGCACAGTTCGGGATGCAGACACACTCTGTCAGTTTAGAACTGGATTAAAGACTAATCTCTTTGCATTACCATACACGTAAAACACAAATGCTTTTGAAATCCAAATCCTCTAAATCAGGGGTCTCAAACTCGCGGCCCGCGGGCCATTTGCGGCCCTCAGTGCAATATTTTGTGGCCCGCGCCGACCGCTGTACACTGACAGAATCAGCAGAGCGGGGAGAGAGAGCGCTCCCCACTCCGCTGATTCTATCTGTTCACAGCGGTCACTGGCATTCCCCGCCCGCCGTGTAAACAAAGTGTAAACAAAGCCGGTGACGTCACCACGCACCCCGCTCCTTTGTTAGACGCTGTGACGGGCGGGCAGTGTTAGGAGGGAACTCGCGCCGGCCAGAACCAAGTTAAGCTGTTCCCGCCCCTGCCTGCCACTTAGCTACCTATCTGCAGCCTGCCACCTAACTAGCTACAGCCTGCATCTTATATATATTATAGGTAGATACAGACTGGTACAGACTGATGTGACTGGAGTGGGGTGGGGGTGTTTTATTTATACATATATACGCCTTTTTTTTTAGGTGAGGGAATGGAAGTTTTGAGTGAGTTCCCCCACTTTTTTCCCTAGGACTTCAATAAGTCAAAGTACAGGTCTAGACTTAATGATGATCATCTTCAAGCCATACTGAGGGTCTCAACTGCTTCCGCTCTAAAGCCAAATGTGGTTCAGATTTGTGAGAAGAAGCGCTGTCAAGTCTCTGGCAGCAAGAAGTAGGCAAAAGATGCCATGTTCAGAAGAACTGTTCATAATCTTCACTCAATGTTCTATTAATCTTCAGGACACTTCATGTTCAGAAGAAATAATTAAAACTGTTAATAATGACATTTGAAATCCCTAATGCGGCCCAGCCTCACCCAGACTTTGCCTCCTGCGGCCCCCAGGTAAATTGAGTTTGAGACCCCTGCTCTAAATGATTGTTAGTCTGCATTATTTAGGGCAATCAAAGCCGGGAACACTTCCCAAAAGAAATTATAATTAGGCATCTGTGCTTATGTTAGTCTGTTTTTATTTTTTCCAAACTTTCCATAATCCTGGACCAGGCTGTATCCTGAGCAGCTGCTGTGGTGGTCATGAAGTTGTGGAGTGCATGAGACTGATACCTGTAAGACCCCAGTGACAGAAGAGTCCTCGCATTGATCCTGAAGGGCCAGCCTGTACACCAGCCGGTGACCACTCCCACATGCAGCTTCTCCACGATGGACGTCCAGGGTTCTCCAGCTTCTGGCACCTAGACTGCACAAGATTGGCCATAGGAGAAATGGCCGTGCCCAACTGAGCCTGATTTCTCTCAAGGTTTTTTAATACTTTACTTTTGCCAATTGGTGAAGTTATTTCCCTGCAGCTGTCGCCACTGGCTTGCATGGTTTCGGACTTGTGGAGCTGTGCATAGATGGATTTTCTCTTCATTGTTTAAACTCTCAGCAGTGATTATTAAACCACACTGAACATAGCTAAACTAAACTTCAACACTGAAAACTGAACTGGCACTGTTTCAGTTTACTATAATCTTCTATGTGAAGCTGCTTTGACACAATCTACATTGTAAAAGCGCTATTGAAATAAAGCAGCACACAAATATCTTTAAATTAATAAAAGATTAAAGTATTAAAATGTAAAAGATTATTATTGTCTACATAAATGTAAAAAATGCTACCTCATCCCACATCTTCTTAACCTCAAAAGGCTTTGGCAGATTCCGGCTCATACTGTAGATAGTTTGTTCACTTTAACTTTGCCCATGAACAGATCTGTTTCCTTGCTAGTGAACCATTCTGTTATTCAGCTTTAAAAATCTGCCATGTAAACAGCGATTATGTTATGGTGTGACTCCAACTCGCTCTTATGCTGTGTTCAAACCAGACAAGGTACGCATGGATAAATTGTGCTATTTGTGTGTAAATAGATGCGTGAACATTTTGAGTTTACTTGCTTTATTCGTATTTCAAATTCACGATGCAGATTCGTGTCATGGACAAGGCTTCTGTCTGCCCAGTGACTCTAGCTTCATTGCTAGATGGCTAACATGGATTTTATTGAGAGAAAAGCTGTGTTTATGTGCTTTATGAAAGATGAAAAACAGCAACGATTTGTTTGGAGCCATGTCTGGGTTGCCTAGATCCATTAAGAGGTGCACCCATCTTAGTGAATTCACCAACTCCTCCAGAAACTGTCCCTGGATAATGGAGCTTGCAGCGGTGCTTCAGACTAAGCCGAGCCCAGTTTGATAAACTGTTGTCTGGTGTCGACAGGAAGATTTTTCCCTGGGATACCAACAACAGGCGCTACATCATAACCATGCCCCTACAAGACAAATCTCATCATTTGTTAATGTGGCGCGTATGTCCGCTGATCTTAAGATTTTCCAACTCAAGCAATTTGTGCCATAAGCACGTTCAGTGCAGCAATCACGCAAACTCGCCCCCATCATTCACACGTATTGATGCTTCATCCATGTCTGGTGTGAACACGGCATTAAAGGGAACATACGATGAGACTGATTAGTTTAATTGCATGCTGAGCCCAAAACACATCTATAACTTTTTAAAACAATAAGAAAAACAGTTTTTTCTCAAACAGAACCAACAGTTTTATCCATGCACCGTTAAAATAACGCAAGTGGATTCGGACATCAATTGTTAAGACAGAGCCCATTGTTTTGATGAATGCCTAATGCAACCTCTTCCCATAATACATGTAATTCAGTCAGTCCTACAGAACACCTGTCCTCTTATACTGTCTCTCTCTTTCTCCCACAGGTGTTCTTCTCTCTCCTGCTGAGCTGAATTTCTCCACACAGGTGGAGTGCAGACTGATGGAGGCAAGTTAGTCAGCATGTTATTTTATTCATGAGTGTCTCTGTGAGTCGTTGGTCTGAATGCCTCAGACATCTCCTGGTCACACAACAGAGAGCTGACTCACTTCAGCAGAGCCATGGTCAAAAACTGAGCCTGTCACAAGGTAGAATGTCACGTTTAGCTTTAGTAGCTAAGAAAACCAGCATACTGATCAACTATTTAAGATTTTTTTTTTTTTTATTTGTAAACATTAAGTAAATGGGTGTAGTGCTGTACAATCAAAAATCTTTACAACAATCTCAATTTAAATGATCAGTAATATTTTCATGTTAATAATAATTTAATAAAAAAAATTAACTTAAAGGTAATCGTATTTCTAACTTTAATCATTTTTTAAGATGAATGTAATTTAAATGACTCATTTATTTAACTTATAGTTTAAGACAATCATATACTTTTTATAATATAAAGCTTTCAATAAAAGTTGTAACATTTACTACTGTGTAGCATGTTTTAATGAAAATGGTTTTAACACACGTTAAACATAGAACAATTCGTAAAATGATAATAAAATAGGTTGTAGTAAAACAATGTCTTTTCTAGAATTGTTAAAAAATAATTTGTCATGATGACAGTCAAGAATATGATACTTTGCCAAGCATATTACATAAATATTAGCTAAACATGATAGAAAACAGAAAATGATAGTTAATGTTGACTTAAACATGCTAATGTGCTACAAGCATGCCAACTGACATTGACACCTTACTAAATGTTGGTCTCTCTATAATTGAATTGTGAAATATAATGTTAGCTATATATGTTAGCCATGTTTTTGCGGCTTTATATGTTAGCCTTATTTGTTGGCTTCACTTTTTTATCAGGCTAAAGTGTGAAGCTATCAACACTTTGTTAAAACATGTTAGTCATTTGTTAAAAGATGCTTTAAAAGTACTAGCAATTTGCTAGTTTGTGTTATATGTAGTTGGAAATTTATTTCAGTAGCATGTTAAAACATCCTATATACGCTAAAACATTTCATTTTCAAGCATTCACCATTGTGTCAAACTAGAAGTATGTTAAACCTTTCTTTAAATTTTCTTCCTTTTTTCTACTAAGTACAAGTATAGTTTGCTAAGAAAAGTCAACATGAAGGCTTTGGCTAAGTCTACAGTAATCCAGAAAAAGTAGCTTTAAAAAAAAAAAAAAAAGGGTTTGTTTAAAGGTGCTGTTTGTAAGTTTTGACTGTTCTAAAGCAAAAAAATAAATAAATACATGTACCGTCACATGTTTGCAGATATTTAAGAAACATGCCAGGTGAACATTCTTGTTTATCTGAAAAACAATGCTGAAGTCAGATATTCTGCCTTGAAAATTTGTTTTCCATGCAGGAACGCTCTCTTTTTTTATGTTCTTTTATCTTGGCCTATGCCAGTTTAGCCAATTATATTTCAGCACTTCGGGGTTGCCTTGGTGGAAAACCAGACTCTGAAAGCACGCGTCCCTGACCGAAATGCGACCTCCGGTGGACAGTGTCATATGAACTCCGAAATGAGACAGATTTAGTTCCACATGAGGTTATTAATTAGAAAATAATATAAATATTCTAATATAGAGGCAATGATTTAAAGGTTACACTGTAACCGTGTTTTCTAACAACACGCTTCATGATGTGCTATGCAGTGATAAGCAATTTGGCTGTTTGCACCAGACGAAACATGACAGAAATTAAAATACAGCCATTCAGAAGCACAAAAAATGCACTTACTCACGAAATGGTAAGGCTTTTAATTTATTTAATACATATTAACCCTCTTTAAAATTAAATGTAGATGCTGAATCACGTGTTTAGTTATAAAGTTAAATTTCAAGATCTGAGGTGAACTATCCTGCTGCTGCTTTCAGTATATGGCAATAAATGTTGTGTAAAATGGCATTCAAGCTCACATTGTTAGTATTTAACACTGAATAAAGCACATGAGGTTTACCTGAGGTGATCATTGTCATAGTTTTCTGTTGTTTAGCTGTGAGAAATAGAAGTCGTTTCTAATATATCAATTTGAGGTGTTGAATGGAACAAAAACTCCTTTTAATATGGAAAATATGCTTTTATTTAGAACACAGTTTAAATCACTTGCTCCTGTCCTTAGTCTGGCAACCTCCGCTTGCCTTTGTTTTGATCCAGGAATGCAATATTTAGTTCAACCACTGGTTGTCAAGCTTACATACGACGCCTTTAAATGTGTGTCAAATTGTCTATAAAAGATCTGTCAACTATCATTTTCAATTCTTTCCCAAAAATAGTAATCGAGACTAGAATGACTGAAAAGGCTTTTGTTTTGTATATGCACAGACATAAGACACTTTTGCCTGCATCATATCTGCCAGGCGTTTATTTACTTTCCATCTCTATGAAATATTGTGGCAAAATGTCTCAACTATTATCTGCTTCCGCCACTGAACAATAGATTGGGAATGTACAAACTGACATTAATCTTAAATAAAGCTGTCAAAACTGACAGCATATAGAACGTCGGCTTTACAACATTGTCCACCTTGTAAGCTGAAATGGTCACATGACAGTGGTCACATGACTAAAATGCATCATTAAATGTATCTGATTTCATGCATCACTGTGCAGACCAATCAATATCTGCTAAAGCAGAGCATGCGGGTTAAAAATTTTGTCAAACTCGATGCTGCACTGACGTCACATGACCGCGACATCGCTCCAAAATCCGAAACAGACTCAGCCAATGCAGCATCTGAAGAGCCACTGCAGGAGCTGCGATGATTACACAATATTACACAATTGGCTGGATTCACCACATGATGACTTTTTCATTGAACAACTTCCATCTCACAAATTTCCAAACAAGTACCGTTAATGCCATCTCTATTTTGTACATATCATGCTTATAAAAGACAAAGAATATTTTACTGCCATAATCATCTTTTTTTTGTTATTTTTTGTTAAATAATTTGTTTATAAAGGCTAGATAATTTGCATAGGTTTATTTTTTACCTTTTTATATTCAGACCATTTGCTGTATTCAGCTCCATGACCAATTAAATTATACACTTTTATTAAAAAACCAAACATCAACTCAAATAGTTTATTCCCTTGTTGTTGAAAATAAACTAAAGTTTGTAGAGACAATATTCAGTTATATGTGTAACTCAGCCTTTGCCGTGAAGTTTTAAATTGAGCTCAGGTACATTCTGTTTCCACTGATCATTCTTGAGATGATTCAACAGCTTAATTGGAGGTCACCTGTAGTAAATTAGTGAATTGGACATGATTTGAAAAGGCATACACCTGTCTATATAAGGTCCCAGGGTTGACATTGCATGTCAAAGCACAGACCAAGCATGAAGACAAAGGAATTGTCTATAGACCTCAGAAACAGGATTGTCTTGAGGCAAAAGGCTGGGGAAGGTTACAGAAAGATTACAGTAGGATGTTTGGAACCACCAGGACTCTTATAAGAGAGATATCTTAGACTCCATCTTAGATGAGTGATCGTGGGAGAAGGGCCTCAGTCAGGGAGAGTAAAAATAACCCGATGGTCACACTGTCTGAACTCCAGCGTTCTTCTGTAGAGAGAGGAGAACCTTACAGAAGAACAACCATCTGTGCTGCAATCTACCAATTAGGTCTGTGTGGTAGAGTGGCCATACGGAAGTCACTCCCCACTTGGAATTTGCTAAAAGGCATCTGAAGGACTCTAAGACCATAAGAAACAAAATTGTCTGGTCTGATAAGATTAAAATTTTACTTTTTGGAGTGAAAGCCAGGCGTTACATTTAGAGAAAACCAGGCACCGCTTATCACCATCCCTATAGTGAAGCATGGTGGCAGCAGCATCATGCTGTGGGGATCTGGAAGACTAGTCAGGATAGAGGCAAAGATGAAGGCAGCAATGTACAGAGACATTCTGAATGAAAAAACCTGCTTCAGAATGCTTTTGACTTCAGACTGGGGCAATGGTTTATCTTCCAGCAGGACATTGACCCAAACACACCACCAAAATATCAATGGAGTCGCATCACAACAACACTGTAAATGTCCTTGAGTGGCACCGCTAGAGCCCATGGGTACGGCCCATGGGCCGTAATCTGCAGACTAAATCCTATTGAACATCTCTAAAGAGATCTGAAAATGGCCGTACACCATCGTTTCCCATTCAACCTCATAGAGCTTGAGAGGTACTGCAAAGAGCAATGGGCAAAAATTCCCAAAGACAGGAATGCCAAGGCATAATATTCAAAAAGACTTAAGATTTTAATTGCTGCCAAAGTTGCATCAACAAAGTTTTGTAAAGTACAGTAAAGGCTGTAAATACTTATGTACATGTAATTTTTCAGGTTTTTATTTTTTATAAATAAATTTTCAACAATTAAAAAATATTTTTTCACATTTTCACACAGTGGGTTATGGTGTGTAGAATTTTGAGGAAATAAATTAATTTAATAAGTTTTGGAATAAGGCTGTAACATAAAAAAAAATGTAGAAAAAGTGAAGTGATATGAATACTTACCGGATGCACTGTACTTTTTTTTTAATCCTAAAAATGCCATCTCAGAACAGATGGAACGCTGAAATGGACAGAAAAATATGTATATTAGTTTGAAAATACCTTAAGACAGCCTCTAAGCTTGTCCCAACAATCTTTGGCTTTTATGTTGTCAGCCATTTTTACCCTATAAACTCACTATAAACTTGCTTATTACCTGGCTATTATTTCAATATTGGCTGTTTATTTATAAAGAACATATTCTGCATGATCCTATTAAACTAATTACTACCTTAATAACTACAAATAAGCAGCAAATTAGGACTTTGAGGAAAAGACATCATTAATTCTTTGTTAATAGCAAAAATTAAAGTGTGATGATTTTTTTTTTACCAAACCTAAACACGGCCATTTAATGCCGTGGCGCATTAATGGGTGGCTATTTACTTTGGTATTGCTATTTAATACCAATATTTATTTGCTATTTAATGGGTGGCGCAGTGGGTAGCGGTATTGCCTCACAGCAAGAGCGTAGCTGGTTTGAGCCCCGGCTGGGCCAGGCAGCATTTCTGTGGGGAGTTTGCATGTTCTACCCATGTTCATGTGGGTTTCGTCCAGGTGCTCAGCTTTTCCCCACAGTCCAAACACATGTGCTATAAATTTGTGAAACATATGCTGGATAAGTTGGCGGGTTATTTTGTTGTGGTGACCCCTGATGAATAAAGGGACTAAGCTGAAGAAAAATTAATGAATGAATAAAGCTAAACACACTGGGCTAAATGCTTAGCATTCTAGCTTTACAGAAATAATGCACTGCTAAGATGTCCAAAAAGCCAGTACAGTCAGGCAGACTAGCTTCTGACGGACAAGCCATCCTTTATGTTTTAGCTCAAACTCCTCCACATTGCTTTAATCACCAGTTTTGTTTCCCGCTGAGTGCATCTGGCCTGCATCCATTATTTCTCCCCTTCTCATTTTCATGTTTTGAAATCGCTTCTAAAGCCTCTCAAAAGCATTCAATACTCAATAGAGCTGTTGGGTTTGTATGCTAAAACCCGTAACAGAATTAGCATTTTTGACTCATGGATTCCCTCCTGAGCTTTCAATGGGCTTTGAAATAAATTACATGTATTCATACCTCAGATGTGAATATTGAACCGTTGTGTGCTTCTGAAACATGCATTGCTGACGTAAGGACATGAGTTTATGTGCTTCATGAATTATAATCCTCGTTCTGCAATTAGTTTGGAACCTTTATCCCATTGCAGAATTTAGTGTTTGGGAGCTGTTTCCACCACAGAATATAACAATGTTATTCATATTTATTAGCAGAATTATTAACCCCCCCTTTGATTTAATTTTTTTTTATATACTTCCCAAATTATGTTTAACAGAGCAAGGAAATTTTCACAGTATGTCTGATAATATTTTTTTTTTTTCTTTTGGAAAAAGTCTTATTTGTTTTATTTTGGCAAGAATAAAAGCAGTTTTGAATTTTTTAAAAGCCATTTTAAAGTCAAAATAATGAGCCCCTTATACATAGAATATAAAGCTTTTTCAAAAATATTTCCCTTTACTATAAATTACTATAGTATTTTAAAAGTGTAAGACCAGGTTTTATTATATTTTTTGTTTTAGCTGTTATAAACTTTAATTTGTTTCTGTTTAGTACAGCATATTATTTACAGTAAATAACTGAACTGAACTATTATGCCTCATATGTTTCATTGACAGATTTATTGATCACCAAGATATAATTGATTTGGAATTAAGTTGCTTTGATTTAAAAATGAAAATTGTAAAAATAGCTTTGATGTAGCTAAGCTACTTTTGCCATGTAGCTTTTAGCTTAGCTTGCTACATTTCCCAGGGGGTAGCTTTTAGTGTAGTTAGGCTACATTTTAAGTAGAGTAGCTAATAACTCAGCTCACCACATTTTTCAAGTAGCTTGCCCAACACTGCTGTTAACATAGGGCTTACTTTTGGCAAAGTACAGTTTTCACTGGCATTTGTGTATGTGACTACAAATTGTGGTATGGCACTTCTGGACACTGTTACCAAAGGGCTTTCTTTTGGCTCAGTACAGTTTTCACTGGCGTTTGTGCTACGTATTGTAGTATGGCACTTCTGAATGCTGTTAACATAGGGCTTCTGTTTTTCACAGTAAAGTTTTCACTACCATTTATGGATGTAACTATGTATTGTGGCATGGCACTTCTGGATACAGTTAACATAAGGATTCCTTTTGGCACAATACAGTTTTCACTGGCATTTCTGAATGTAACTACATATTGTGGTACTTCACAAAGGTTTTCCGAAGTAGCCCTAAAGCCCATGTGGTGATATCGCTTATAGATAAATAACGATTGTCGATGCGGTGCTGCCTGAAGGATTAAAGATCACAGTTGTTCAGCTTAGGCTTGAGCCCTTGTCCTTTACACACTGAAATTATTTTATATTCCTTGAATCTTTTAATTGTGTTATGCACTGTTGAAGGTGAAATATCTAAATGTCTTCCTACCCTTTTTTGAGGAACATTGTTTTTAAACATTTCAACAATTTTCTCACATATTTTGTGGCAAACTGACGATCTTTGGCCTGTCGTTGCTCCTAAAGGACTAGACCTTTCTTAGATGCTGTTTTTGTGCAAAATTATAATTATATTCACCTGCTTCAAATCACATCAATATTTAACAAATTTATCTGATTACTTGCCTAAATTGCTTCTTTTTTATGTTTAACAATAATTTGTTTAAATGTTTAATTGTTAATGGTGACTGGTGGGAATAAATAATATGTGCTGGGCTAATCAGTTTTTCTTTTACAAATATACTTTATTCAGGAGTTGCATTTGCGAACAAGTTCTTAAACTCTTATAAAAAGAGTAAAAATGCACATCTTTAAATGTACTTAAAAAGTGCAAGTTAACCAGCAATTTTACTCAAGTAAATGTAACAACGTAAATGTACATTGTTACTATACCCACCTCTGTTTCTCTTACAGTATATACATAAAAATAAAAAAGATGAATTGTATTTGATTCATTCAGATGGATTTCTATGAACACAAAGAAGTTCTTGTGTACATCATAAGGATGAGACTTGAATGTGATCGACTAAAAAAATATTTTTTATGGCACCAGAGGACATTGAATTCTTACGTTTACCATCTGCTTCTCTCATTCTCCAACATAAACAAATCTTAGGTCATTTCTCTACAAATGAACACAAACACCATCAACTTGAGCACACTCTTTCACCACCTGTTCCTTTGTTCCCCAGCAGAGAAGATGGTCATCAGCCAGAACTCCTGCATGACTGTGCGCTTCTGTCCTCGAGAGCATCTGATGCACCTTTGTGTCTCTGAGTGTCACTTGTGGAAGCATCTGGCACACAAACACATAATTAAACAGCATTCGGGAGGCAATTACCACACGACATGCCATATCGCAGACACGTTTGAAACACACACACAGATGCATGCATTATAAGCAGGCCGTTACATGACAGCATCTCACAGACAGCGCTAGAGCTTGGGGTTCTGCCTCATTGGCTGCCACATGGCTTAACCAATCAAAGGCTGAGAGTATGGAGGGCATTCAGTGATGTGGGAAGCCATCCAGAGGGTAATTTGTCTTATTTCCAGATCTAACAGCAAATACCTGAAAACAACTGCAGTAAGCAATACGGATATAGAAATGTGTTAAATTGCAATATATGCAAATTACACATATGACATACAAGTTCTTAATTGGATTTTATCTATAGAAATTAGGTTAATGTCATATATGCAACATATATATATTTTATTTTTTTACAAATGTGCACATACAGTGTATACTAAAATATATTAGCTATAATTTCATATTAATATTTGACATTTCAACATTATTATATGCAACCCAAAATCAGAAAATGTTGTGACAGTATGGAAACACAAATTTAAAAAATGTAGTGATTTTTAAATTTTACAAATTCACTTGTGCAGACAGTACAACAACATTATTTAATGGTTCCTCATGATTTTTTTAATAGTTTTTTTGGTTTTGTATCTAAATAAAGTTGGGACAGGAGCAGTTTGGGGCTAGTAATCAGGTCCCACATGAAAAGAACCTTTATAAAAGTTTTAATATAGGTTTTGATAAAGGTTTTTAATATATGTGACATATAGAAAATTGGCTTTTTTCCTATATTATATGTATATATATATATATATATATATATATATATATATATATATATATATATATATATATATATATATATATACATATATATATATATATGCACATACCTGTATGTGTACAGGTACATATATATGTGCATACCAGTTATGTAGTCCTTGCTATACGCACGTATACTCAGTATGCTTACTGTTTTCCACAAGCTGTTTGGGTATTATCAATTCTGAGAATCAATTATTGCATATACTCACTTGTTTTGCTTATTAGACTTCCCTAATTTATGCCTATTCGTGTCTCTTTTAACTGTCTACCAAATGTAATTTTTAACTTGCATCTTAATTTGTTGCAATTGGTGCAATTGTTTATTTTGCACCATTCCCCTCTCCTTAACGACCGCAGCAGCTGTGAGAACATTTTTTGAGATTTTTTCGAAGATCACAACAAATCTACAGAACAATGTGAAAGATATGATCTTATAAATGATTCAGAGAAACATGTAGACATAACTTTCCATCTTCTCTCACTTATTTGCCATAGTTAAATTCCATAACATGTCAATTATATGTGATACCAATTTCAAGTGTTTGCTCATACATACGTTTTTTTTATTTCTTTTTTTTGGCATTTTTCTTAGTTATTGCCTTGATAACAGAAAATATGAGCTAGGCATCAAGTATGACATTTGCCAAGTGAGATACGAGCTATACTTAGACATAAAGGTCCTGTACATAGGGCTTATATGTGGATATAAAAAAGCAATACAGAAGACCTATATGACATGTATGTGCACATATATGCACCTCAGTTTTGCCTATACAATATGTGGCATATATACACATATATCCAACACATATTTTATGATATATGTGCATATATACTGCAAATAGGTTTCATATATGCGCATATATCCTCATATAGGTTCTTTCCATGTGAGGTAAATTGGTAAAATGATGTGATTTGAAACAGGTGATGTTATCAGGTGATTGTAACTATGATTTGGTACAAAATGCAGCATCCGCGAAAGATCTAGTCCTTGAGGAGCAAAGATAGGCAGAGGATCGCCCGTATGCCAACAAATACTTAAGAAAAATATTGAAATGTTTAAAAACAATGTTCCTCAAAGAAAGATATGATGACATTTTGATATTTCGCCTTCAACAGTGCATGACATAATTAAAAAGATTCAAGAAATCTAGAGAAATTTCAGTTGCATAATGGACATGGGAATAAGCTTAAGCTGAACTACCATGATCTGCAATCCCTCAGGCGGCAGTGCATCAAGAATTGTCAATTATCTATAATTGATATCACCCCATGGCTTCAGGACTACTTTGGCAAACCTTTGTCAAGTACCACAATATGTAGTTACATCCACAAATGCAAGTGAAAACTGTACTGTGAAAAAAGGAAGCCCTATGTTAACAGTGTTCAGATGAATCATCGACTTCTCCGGGCTCAGAGGCATCCGGAATGGGCCATCACACAGTGACAATGTGAACTGTGATCAAATTAATTCATTTTTCAGAGATTTTTTTTTTTTTCTAAGAAAAGAATCATCCAGAATCATCTGTTATCAGCAGCAAATCTCAGGGTTGTGTCTGTGCCCTTGGGAAAGATAATTTGCACGTCTGTGATGGCACCATTAATGCTGGAAAGTACATAAAAATTTTGAAGCACAATATTCTGCCTTCTTTTTCAGGGATGCCTAAACTTATTTCACCACATTCTGGACAAATTATAAAGCCTTGGCTGCGGAGAAAGAGGATACAAGTACTTGATTGGCCTGCCTGCAGTCCTGACTTGTCTCCAATAAAGAATGTGTGGCACATTTTGAAGCACAAAATGAAACAACAAAGACCCTATTCTGTCACCCAACTTAAGACTTGTTTGCAGGAAGTATGAGACAAAATACACATGAAACATTTCATCACTTGGTGTCTTCAGTACCTAAATATCATTTTAGTGTTGTGAAAAGGAATGGCAGCATTACAAAGTGGTAAATGTTTTAATGTTCCAACTTTTTTTGTGTTGCAGGAATCAAAATTGGAGTATGTTTATTAAAAAATATTAATAATAAACAATAATAAATATGAGGAACACATTAAATAATGTTTGTTGTATTGTCTGCAATGAAATTTTTATGTTTTTCATACTGTTAAAACTTTTTTTTGTTTTTTGTTTTTTTAGAATTAAATTTATACCATATTAGTATATAATCTTATTCCCTAAAATAATGATAAAAAACAGCAATCATAGCACTAAAGCACATCCTTTGATCCTCATTTTGTTGCATAACTAAAAGAAAATTGTGTTTGCACGGAACAGAGAAACAAATCACAGGAAGACCTGAAGGCAGAATAAACCTGTGTTTGGCTTTGAAGTAGTAACAATTAATGATGCTAAAAATACACACACACACACACACACACACATACACACATTATTATCTTCTGCAGAAAATAAAGTATTTGAAACTAATTTCAGCAAATATTGACAAAAAACACTTCTCAAAGAGAACAAACAATTGCAATCACAACAGTTTAATAAAATAATACTTCATTAAATACATGTAGGTTCATACCACAATTATTATATTCCCTAAGAATTCATTAGATCAGAACACATTTGAAGTTTATTTTCATTTAAATTAGAATTTTTTAGCACAGGAAATTGTCAGTACCTTCTGTTTCACCAGGGTACAGAAATGAGTAAACACTAAAACTCACTCATACTTTACCTTGTCCAAATGCTCACAAATGCAGTGTTTGTCTTTGACTTCATCAAGAGTGTGTGAAGATCCCAAGCAGGCCCGGATTGGCTAATCGGGAGGACCGGGAGAATTCCCGGTGGGCCGGTCCGTTTTTTGGCCGCGAGGGCTGGTGTCCCTAGCTGCAGAATCTGTTGCTCTCAGCAGTCACACTTTTTAAATTTATTTATTTACTTGACCACAGCCTTTTTATTCATTATTTTAGCACGTTGGATTAAGACGCCGCGGACCCGGGTACGATCCTCGTTAGAGTAACATATCGTTTTCATTTTTATTGTTAAGACATATAATACTGTTAGGGTTGTTGAACATTTAAAGTTCTAAAGCAGCTGTTTTCTAAAAAAAAAGACGTGATAGTGTAATTAGAAACTGATTTGGAAATGACCTTATTTTAATATAGTCAGTCGTGAACTGAGGTGGGCCGGTCTGAGGCTTGAAACTCCAGGGCTGAAAAGGTGTCCCACTCCGGCCCTGATCCCAAGTGTGCATATAGAATTTTCTACAAGAGTGAAGTCGTGGTTCTTGTGTTTTTCTTTATCTTTTTCAATGTTAAAGTTGTTCTTTGGTCTCTAAGAAATAACACAATTTAAATGTGATTAAAAAAAAAACTATTTTAAAAGTAAAAACATACAGAGCATAAATTAGCTACATTTTACCAAGACATTATCCTATGTAATAATTTATAGGCACAATATGTAAATAAAAATCATAAAAATAATTCCTGCTAATATTCTTGTTAATTCCCATATTTCCCTATTTTTCAGCTTTGAAAATTCTTCAGTGTTTTTTGGTAATCTGCACTTTGGTAAATTATCAGGTTATTTCCTTTGATCTCTGTTAATATTCCCATTAATTTCCATATTTTTCCTAATAATTCTTATTGAAAGTTTCCAGCTTTGAAAATGTTACACAGAATTCCTGGTAATTCCCATATTTCCCCATTAACTCCCATGGAAAGTTTCTAGCTTTGAAAATTCCTAGAATTCATTGGTTTTATGTGCTGATTGGCCTGTTTTTAGTGTTATGCACACACATTCCTTATTATATGCTAATCATAAGTTTTGTAAATTACCAGTTTATTCCCTTTAAATTCTGTTAATAATCCCATTTATGCCACATTTTCCTATTATTTTACATGGAAAGTTTCCAGCTTTAAAAATTCCTGGAATTTCTTGGGTGTTATGTGCTGATTTGCCAGAGTTTTTGCTCAGACATTCCCTATTATATGCTAATCTGCAGTTTTGTAAATTACCTGTTTATTTCCCTGGATTCCAATATTGATGTTGATCCCCATATTTTACCATTATCCCCATGTAGGTATATCTAGTTTCCCATTACAGCACCATTAAAATTTTGAACAAACAATCAAAAGGTTAAACAATAAAGACATTTCCCCCCCAGAATTCCTTGCTCATACAGCAGAAGGTGCTTGAATTTCATCAAGGCATCATTGGTTGTACTTTCTCCTTATTATTCACAGTATCTTTGACAGAGCAGATCCAGAAGCAGTCGAGCGCAGCATAGATGTGATGCATATGTATCTCCGTCAGCGAGTTTGTGACACAAGCATTCATTTGACATTGCTGGACTGCTCTCCTATTGTGATGTATGACTGCACTTTCCCCTTGGGTTCTTTTCATGTGCTCCACAAAACACACGTTACACACTCCATCTATTTAAGAAGCAAGATCTGCGTGATCGATCATCACTGTATCTGATACGCATACCAGTTTTTGTCAACATCTCTCATGTCATCTTATATATCAGCAAACTTTTCAACTGATTCTCAGTCAAAGGTGAGTGAACATCTGACAGTAAACCCTACCTGAAAGTGTTGAGAGATTTGCTTAATGGTCTTCAAGATCTATGACACCATTCTGCTTTATCAGCAACACACACAAATCTATATATCAGCTCCATTGAAGTAGATTTATGCTCCGTCGATTCATATTCAGCCATAACCATTCATTTCAGTTACATTAGATGATAGGAAAAGAGAGATAAAGATAAAAATGCAGAGGCAGGAGGATTTTTTTCATTGTTCTTTTAGACACAATTTAGGTCATGCAAAGATTAGATAGAAATTAAAAACATACCGCTAAAGGGAAAAAAATCCATGGAAAAATACTTTTTTTTTAGTTTTGAAAGCTTTCAGTTTTTTGATTTTTTATTTATTTAGGTCAGTATTATTAGCCCCTTTAGTTTTTTTTTTTTCTGGCTACAGAACAAATGAGTAGGATCTGTCTGTAGACAGCAAGACAGTGGCATAAGGTGAAGGGGTGTAACTTGTAGTATGTTAGAGGCGCAACTTTTCACCCACATGTCAAAATTAGTTTGTCTACAAGATGGCTCTGTACATCAGTTATCAACCCTAAACCTAAACACAATCATCACAGTTTTTGACATCTAAACCTACCACAACCCTAAACCCAACCATCATAGTTATTAACTTCTACACCTATCTCAGAACTAAACCCAAACATCACAGAGCACCTACACACTGGGACGCTTTTCATATGCGTTTATCGTCAGTGTTTTAAGAGACGTTTTTTCTGCATTCAAACACAAATTTTCACTGGCGTCAAGCAGAAGAGTATGCAAAATCACTCCTTGACATTAGATGGTGCTACACGACTTTAAGCTTCCGACACCTGCTTGTAACACAGAAGAAGAGGAAGAGAGGAAGTTCACACACTTGTTGTTAAAGTCACTGGTGACTCGAACAAGCATATATGATTCAAGTAACAGCTCTAGCGTTGAAGAAAATGTGATAATTGTTCACAGTGCAATAAGCAGCTCCTCGTTCATATTGCCTCTGTGCATCTTCTTCAATGTGCCTCGCATTGACAGTTTTGCGCTTGAGCGCCTCCAAGTTTACTATAACTTCAGCAGCACCATGCACGTGAACAAAAGTACCAACCTGATTGGTGAAGAAGGTTTAACGTGGCGCGTCAAATGAAAAAAAAAAGCATGAGCCGTTTTTTTTATCAAATTTTGCTGGTTGGTGTGCACGATTACATTGACGCCCTTTGTATAGTCACAAGGCATTAAACGTTGACGGAAAACACGAAAAAAAAACGTCTCTGTGTGCATGGGCATTTATT
The DNA here is from genome assembly GCF_052040795.2 of Danio rerio. Classification (NCBI taxonomy): domain Eukaryota; kingdom Metazoa; phylum Chordata; class Actinopteri; order Cypriniformes; family Danionidae; genus Danio; species Danio rerio. The sequence goes on from NC_141043.1 coordinate 15,053,104, forward strand.
AACGTCTATACCTGCCCCAAGTCTAAACACAACCATCACAGTTACAAAGGTCTACGCCTTCCCAAACCATATAACCAATCATCACAGTTATAAACATCTACACATGCCCTAACCCTTAATCCAATCATCACAGTTACAGTACTAAGGTCTACACCCACCTAAACCCTAAACCCAACCCAAGTTTTGACAGTTCAAAACTGTACAAGCGAAAAGTTAAATACAGAATGTTGTGATTTGAGCTACAGATAACTTTATGGCAAACACAGTGCATATAATAAAGACCTATACACTGGATTCAGTGACTGGCACACCTCTCCCCTGCTGCTATACTTCGTGTGTGTCCACAGTCTTTGGTGTCCATCAGTCCATTGCTTCGACATGTCAACACGCCCACCATATATTATAATTTCTATAGGTACTGCCAGTTGCTTTTCAAGATTTGTTTACGTATGTGAATAAGTATCACTACCTATGTGTCAAAATTCCACTTATTTCCTGAAGTAAACTTTGCATTTCAGGATAATTGTAGCGCAGATTTTTGAATAGGAGAATAACTCTCTTTCCTCACTATGTAGGCTAGTATTAAATGAACACAATATCCAGCCTATTCCTCTTTCTTTTTTTTACTTTGGAGAAGAGAGGAGAACAAAGCATTACAGCTTGAACTGACTCTGAAATGTTTTGCATTTTTGTGTAATGGATTAATTAATACGTATCGGACTCAGTGTGCAAAGTTTGGTTATTTGACAAATTTTCGCGTATGAATACGAAAACATGCCTTTAAAAATGTTGGACTTCAGTGTGCAGAGACCTTATCTATCGATTCAATTATATTTATGTCTATAGCGCTTTTACAATGTAGATTGTGTCAAAGTCATTAAACATAAGTTTTAGTAAAGTCCAGATTTCAGAGTTGAAGTACTGTTTAATTCAGTTCAGAGGGGTTTAAATTTCACTGCTGAAAGTTGAAACACTGAAGAGCAAATCCATCAATGCATTTTACAAGTCCCAAACCAAGCAAGCCAAAAGAAAAAAAACAAGCTTTGTTGGGCATGACCATTTCTCCTCTGGCCAAACTTCTTGTGTGGAGCTGTAGTCTAGGCACCGGAGGCTGGAGAACGCTGGCAGGCCATCGTGGAGAACGTTCGAGGTTACTAAAGTAACCCTTCGTTCCCCGAGGAGGGGAACGGAAGCACTATAAGTGGATTTGATTTGTAAAATCCACGCATTGGGAGGTTCGGTTCAGAAGCTACTCGTCTGAAAGAGTATTGAACGGGCCAATTAAGAATGAATTGGCAGCGCAAGCCTGCGCAGGTGAGCGGCATAAGCAATCAACTGAGTATATAAGCTCACCTGGCGCCAGCAGACGCTATCCTTTTTAAGCTGAAGAGACTTTCAACAGCTAAGGGACAGTCATTATGGCGACGGAGTATAGTGCTTCCGTTCCCCTCCTCGGGGAACGAAGGGTTACTTTAGTAACCTCGAACGTTCCCCTTCGGGGGGAACTTCAGCACTATAAGTGGATTTGATTTGTAAAATCCACGCATTGGGAGCCCATTGAAAGCGCCATAATGACTGCACCTTACCAACACCCCCGATGAGGAGATAGTCAAGCAAGCGTGACGCACCCGCATCATGGGGGGCGCGGTCCTCCAACGTGTCCCTGGCCCTAATTTATCCTACTTCAACAGAAGTTTTACGGATTTAGATATATTTTTTGGGAAGTCGTGAGCATCTAGATAATTCTAGGAAAATACGACAGTACGTTGGGAAGCGTGCAATCCCGATAGGGAGGACGCTGCGGAGGCCATCCGTTACCCAAGGGGGGATAGATGGCAGAATTTACATATGGACTAGCCCTAAAAAGGGGGAGTACGCATAGCAAAAGAGTGGTTAGCGGGGAGGGAAGACACGGGTCCGCCCAGGGGGGGGACTTAACCGTGGCGGAATAAGCATATGGGATCGCCTAGTGGGGATCACGCATAGCAGGCACCTTTACCCAAAACGCGGGCTGACCAGCGGGCAGACCTACAACGTAGTGGGCCAGCAAGTGACTCCTCCGCTGAGTCAGTGCTGGGGGCCACGGAGGAATCTGCAGGGCTCACCTGACGGGGAACTTTACTGACAGATAAAAAGGCGCACGTATCTCCCTGTTAGGGAAAATGGCGCAGCAAGCGTGTTTCAACACCCTACCGAATTGTTTCCTCAATCACCAAGGGTTACCTAATACCCTTGAGGAAACCGGCTCCACTCGCAGATTGTAAAACCTTGCAAATGTGTTGGGTGTCACCCAGCCCGCAGCTCTACAGAAGTCTGTTAGAGGGGCGCCGCGTGCGCGCGCTCGAGAGGATGCGAAACTCCGAGTGGAGTGCGCACGCGCTCTCGGGGGACGCGGCTTATCTCGGCTCTGATAGTGAAAGAAAGGCATCCACAATCTAGTGGGAACTTATTTCGGTACGGCACTTCCCTGCTGCCGACCGTTATAACAGACGAAGAGCTGCTCAGATGATCTATACTCTGAGTGCGGTCCGGATAATACGCAAAACGCGAACTGGACAATAAAGAAGGGCTGGGTCTGCCTCCTCCGAGGGCCGCGCTTGCAGGCTCACTACCTCGTATTAAAACGGAGTGGTAGGAACCTTGGGCACATATCGCGGGCGGGGTCTCAGGACGTGAGAGAAGCCAGCCCAATTACAGGCACGCGTCACTGACCGAAAAATGCCTCCGGGTCCCCGACCCTCTAATCGATATCAACGCGACCAGCAGAGCTGTCTTCAGGGACAGAAAGATACTGAGTCGAGGATCGAAGGGATCTGACGCGGCTTGTGTAGCGAGGGCGAGATCCTAAGAGGGCATGAGAGGGGGCGGGATGGATTAATTCGCTTAACGCCCCTGAGGAACCGGATGATGAGGTTATGCGTTCCCACGGTGCTGCCAGCCACCGCGTTATGAGAGCGGAGATGGCAGCCACGTAACCTTGAGTGTGGAGGGCGACAGCCTGCTCTCCAGCTTCTCTCGGCGTAAAGAAAGCACAACGCTGATCTGGCAAATTACGGGGGTCTTCTCAGCGAGAGACACACCATTCAGTGAATAGACTCCACGTCAGGGCATAGGCGCGCTCGGGGAGGGGGCTCTAGCCCGAGTGACGGTATTAGCCACCGCAATCGGAGGTTACCTAAGTCTTCCTCGTGTCTAAAATCTCTTCAAAGATCGGCGAGGGTGCCAGGTGGTGCCCTGTCCCTGAGAGAGTAGGTGCTCTCTCGAAGGGACTGCCAGGGGAGGGCTATCGCGAGGGAGAGCTCTGACATCCAGGTCCGGTTGAGCCAGAGGGGCGCAACCAGCAACCTGTTCCTCGTCCTCTTCCTGACCTTGCACAGTAACTGCGCGAGCAGGCTCACTGGGGGAAACGCGTATTTGCGCGTGCCCCGAGGCCAGCTGTAAGCCAGTGCATCCGTGCCGAGAGCACTCGGTCAGGGAAAGAACAACTAGCAATGAGCGATCTCGGGGGAAGCAACAGATCGATCTGGGCTTCCCCGAATCGCGCCCATATCAGCTGAACAGACTCGGGGTGGAGTCTCCATTCTCCAGGACGCAAGGCTGCCGTGAGAGCGCATCGGCTGCACGGTTGAGCTTGCCTGAGTATGAATGGCGTGCAGCGATTTCAGCCGCGGATGACTCCAGAGGAGCAGACGGCGGGCGAGCTGAGACATGCGGCGAGAGCGCATACCCCCTATACGGCTGATATACGCCACCACCGCCGTACTGTCCGTCCTGACCAGCACGTGTTGCCGCTCCAGCACCGGAAAAAAATGGTGGAGAGCGAGGAACACTGCCAACAACTCCAGGCGATATGCCAATGCAACTGGGTACCTTTCCACAGGTCCGCAGCCGCATGCCCGCAATGAACAGCCCCCCAGCCCGTGTTGGAAGTGTCTGCTGAAACGACAACAAGACTGGACGCCTGTTCTAGAGACACCCAGGCCTGTAGGAACAAGGGGTCGCTCCAAGGGCTGAGGGCGCAGCGACACAGCGCAGTAACAGAGACTCGGTGTGCGCACGCGTGCCATGCGCGTCTGGGGACTCGATCGTGAAGCCAGTGCTGAAGTGGTCTCATATAGAATAATCCGAGCGGCATGAAGCGGCTGCGGATGCCATATGCCCCAGGAGCCTCTGAAATAGTATCAGTGGGACCACTATTTTACTGTCAAGCTCTCTCAGACAGTACAGCATCAGCTGAGCGCGCTCTCCGGAGAGGCGCGCTGCCATGGTGACCGAGTCCAGCTCCAGCCCGAGAGAAGAGATCCTCTGCACGGGGGCGAGTTTGCTCTTTTCTCGGTTGACCTGAAACCCCCACAGGTGGAAGTGCCAGAGCACTTTGTCTCTGTGCATAATCAACTGCTCCGAGAGAGGGCAAAAATCAGCCAGTCGTAAAGAAATTGAGTATGCAGATGCCCGCGAGCCGAAGGGGCGCTGAGGCACCCTCCGCGGGCTTGGTGAGGACCCGCGGAGACAGAGAGAGCCCGAAGGGGAGGGCTTTGTATTGCCAAGCTCGACCTTCAAACGCAAACCGCAGAAACTGTCGGTGGCGAGGAAGAGTGGAGGCATGGAAATACGCGTCCATCAGGTCTAATGCTGCAGACCAACCCAGAGGACGAACGCACCGGAGGATGCGCTTCTGCGTGAACATTCTGAACGGCAGCTTGTGCAGGCAGCGGTTCAAAACGCGCAGATCTAGGATTGGCCGTGACCCACCGCTCTTTTTGGGCACGATGAAGCGTGGGCTGTAAAACCCACTCTCCATCTCAGCTGGAGGGAGCGGCTCGATTGCATCCTTCGCCAGGAGGACAGCAATCTCCTCTCGCAAGACAGGGGCGGACAGGGGGCTGACCCTGGTGAATACACACCCGTGACTTGGGGGGCCGTTTCGCGAACTGAATCGCATAGCCGAGTCTGATTGTGCGTATGAGCCACCGCGAAGAGCTTGCCCGCGCTAACCAGGCAGGCAGAGCTCTCGCTAATGGACTCATCGCTACAATCGCTGACGTACCAGCAGTGGGGCAGCGCGGAGTGGGTGTGCTGATCCGGGAAGCTCGCGGGTCCCACGGAAAAGCTGGAGGTGAGATATTTGCTCTCACTCCAAACCCGAGCTCCGGAGGAGAGGCTCGAGGGGTGGGAGAAAGGAGACCGTCCTCCCAGCGCTCGTGAGCCACTGGCGAAACGCACCGAATCTGCAAGCTAGAAAGCATAGCGTCCCAGACTGGCAGATTTCGGGCTGTCACATCTGGGGAAGTGAAAAGTGCCCTTTCATAATGTTTTCATGGCAGTAAAAAGTGCCGTTGGAAATGGGGCCCCGCCCTCCAGCGGGGAAAGAGCAAGTTCCCTCTTCTCCAGATGGCCTGTCCCAGGGGCGCTTCGCGGTCCGTTGCCGGACTTAGCGGCGTTCTGGGCAGGGGGGCTGCCTGCTTCCGAGGTGCCCGACGCGCTCGCTTCGCCTGAGGCGTGTGCGGGGGCGGAGCAGCTCTCGTAGGCGGGCGCCTTCGGCGAGGAGCAGGTATGAATGGCACGGCGGGCGGAGCGGGCTACGGACCGCCGATAAGACATCACCAAACCAACTGCTCTCTCACCGCCTTGAATTCCTGGGTGAATTCACAGACAGTGTCGCCGAACCTGGCTGGGGATATGGGGAAGTCAAGAAAGCGGACTTTGTCGACTTTGCGCATATCAGCCAGGGGTGGCGCTCCTGGACCACTAATGTGGACATCGTCCTCCCCAACGCACACGCAGCGGACTCAGTAGTCCGAAGAGCTAAGTCGGCGGCGGTGCGAAGCTCGTAAGCCTGGGTTGGACCCACCCTCGTGCAGCTCGGCCAGCGCCTGCGCTTGGTAGCGCTGGTAGGTGGCTATCGCATGCAAGGCGGAAGCAGCCTGGCCCGCAGCTATGTAAGCTCTAGCTCCGAGGGAGGTAGATAACTTACAGGCTTTGGAAGCCAAGAAGAGGCGCCGCGCGGATTTACCGCCATCGCGCACTCAACCTGAGGAATCGCCACATACCCCCTGGCTGTTTCACCGTCAAGAGTGGTTAGGGTGGAGGAACACGCAGCACGAGCAGAAAAAAGTGCTTTACAAGACCGCGTGAGCCTACTGTGCACCTCCGGGAAGAAGGGAACGCCCCTCTAGTCGGTCCGGCCGCGGAGCTGGGGGATAAACCATCTCCAACCCACGGCCGAAGCAGCCCGGGAAAGCACGGCTAACATGTCCGTTTCAGGATCCGTAGTGACAGCGCTCACCAGCCCGAAGGGGGCGAGCGGGTCTGGATCATCATCGGACAATGAAAGCCCACCCTCCGATGCCGCGGTGGACATCTGGTCTCCGGTGTCATCGGGCGTAAGGGCTACCATCTGTTAGACGGATCGCTTCCCCCGCCCGAAGCTTGGATGGAGCGCTTAGAGGAGCGGGAGGTCTGCGGGCCCGTGGGCGACGGATTATCTCTCGCTGAAACCCTCAGATCTGCCCGAGTGCCCGCTGCAGAGCAGGGGACAACTGGGGTGGTTCGCTTTTTTGCAAAGGCTAACCGCGATCTTGCGCAACAGTCATGGCATCGCAATGACGACATGAACTGCCCGCGAGCAGCGCATTAACATGCTGGACCCCCAGACATGTAACACAGTGCCCGCGCCCATCATCCGAGGACAGGAAACCACCGCATCCAGAAACGCACAGTCGGAGCGCCGTCCTGATAAGGACGTGCTGCACGACTGTGTTGCTCTTTCTGTGAAGTTTGCAACTTTATACGCACCGCTCTGGAGGACCGGACCCAAAGAACGCCAGGCAAGGGAGAAACCCAGCTCGACCGTCTGCCACTGCGTGTACACACTCTGGACCGGGAGAATGCTCTCGTTCGCTCAGAATCGCTGGTCACAGCAGGAGGAACCCTCATCGACTCGATCAGAAAGTCTCTGAAGCGAAAAGGATAGCGTCTGCTGGCGCCAGGTGAGCTTATATACTCAGTTGATTGCTTATGCCGCTCACCTGCGCAGGCTTGCGCTGCCAATTCATTCTTAATTGGCCCGTTCAATACTCTTTCAGACGAGTAGCTTCTGAACCGAACCTCCCAATGCGTGGATTTTACTAATCAAATCCACTTATAGTGCTGAAGTTCCCCCCGAAGGGGAACTGCAGGTGTGAGGAGGTCACCGGTGGGTGATCAGGCTGGCCAACAGGACCAATGCAGGGACTTATCTGTCACTGTGGCCTTTCAGGAATCAGTCTCATGCACTCCACGCCTCCATAACCACCACAGTATTAGCTCTGAATACGGCCTGGTCCAGGATTATAGAAAACTTGGCATCATTTTTTTTACAGGTTGATAGATTAGATTGCATCAATGGCACTGCATAATCTTTGGGAGCCTCGAGATGAGTACCCCCATGTGGAAATAGAGATTAAAGACATTATCATGACTATCATGACAAAACAGATGAAGAAGTCAGCAAGTTGCATGGTGGTGTTGCTAAATTAAAGAATAAAATTTTGATTTTGGATAAATTCAGTAGTATCCGGATGCAGCCTTTATGATGCAAGCTGAGATTGCATTACTCAGCGATGCAATGTCAGACATCGCAATGCACTCAAATGGAGCTAGTGACATCACTGTGAGGGGTAGGGTTAGGGGTGGGGTTAGGTGAGCGCATTAAAAAGCATTGGATGCAGCCCAGATTGCACTGCATCATGTTTGCATACAGGCCCCTCTTGATAGATTCGGAAAAAAATCATGAAAACATTTATGGAAAATGTTCTCTGGTAAGTATTTTCGTCATCTTGCAAACAACATCTTGCTGTTGTGACATTTTGCATAGTTTAATAGGAGCTTGGTAACTGCAAGTTACACCCCTTTATATTATGCACCTGTTTTAGAGTAAATCACTGTTATCTAATAACTTGTCTAACATCCTTAATTTAACTAACCTAATAACCTAGTTAGGCCATTTAACTCCACTTTAAGCTGAAAACTAGTTTCTTGCCAAATAACTAGTAAAATACTGCCAAGCATGGCAAAGGCAAAATAATTTTTTTTCCAAGTCTCGTATGTAAAGAAAACACACTGGTATAGATACACATATAAACATACTTACACTACATTTACATTTACATTTTACATTTAGTCATTTAGCAGACGCTTTTATCCAAAGTGACTTACAAATGAGGACAAGGAAGCAATTTACACAACTATAAGAGCAACAATGAATAAGTGCTATAGGCAAGTTTCAGGTCTGTAAATTCTAAGAAGGAAAGTATTAGTAGTATTAGTATTTATTTTTATTTATTTATTTATTTGGGTACAGTTGGTGTGATATCCAGAGAGGCAATTGCAGATTAGGAAGTGAAGTGGAGACTAAATAGTTGAGTTTTTAGTCGTTTCTTGAAAGTAGCGAGTGACTCTGCTGTTCTGATGCAGTTAGAAAGTTCATTCCACCAACTGGGCAGATTGAGCGTGAGCGAAAGTGATTTCTTCCCTTTTTGGGATGGAACCAAGAGGGAACGTTCATTCACAGAACGCAAGTTTCTGGAGGGCACATAGATCTGCAGAAGTTAGAGCAGATAAGATGGAGCAAGGCCAGAAGTCACTTTGTAGGCAAACATCAGAGCTTTGAATTTGATGCGAGCAGCAACTGGCAGCCAGTGCAAATGGACTAGCAGCGCAGTGACATGTGCTCGTTTAGGTTCATTGAAGACCACTCGTGCTGCTGCGTTCTGGAGCAGTTGAAGAGGCTTGATAGAGTTAGCTGGAAGCCCAGCTAGTAGAGAGTTGCAGTAATCCAGTTTGGAGAGAACAAGAGCTTGAACAAGGAGTTGAGCTGCATGTTCAGATAAGAAGGGTCGGATCTTTCTGATGTTATAGAGTGCGAATCTGCACGATCGAGCAGTTCTAGAAATGTGGTCAGAGAAGTTTAGTTGGTCATCAATCGTTACTCCAAGGCTTTTCACCATTTTGGATGCAGTAATGGTTGCCCCATCCATCTGGATTGAAATATCTAGAAAGAAATATCTTCATTTTTAATTTGTTAAATCAAATGGATTTTTGTAGTCATCCCAACTGTCAGTTATTCATTAGTTTTCTTTCGGCTTAGTCCCTTTATTCATCAGGGTCGCCACAGTGGAATAAACCACCAACTTATCCAGCATATGTTTTACACAGCAAATGCCCTTCCAGCTGCAACCCAGTATTAGGAAACACCCTTACACTCTCACTGCACTACAGCCAATTTAATTTATTCAGTTCACCCACAGCACATGTCTTTGGACTGTGGGCGAAACTAGAGCACCCAGAGCAAACCCACACAAACATGAGGAAAACAAACTCCACACAAAAATGCCAACTGGCCCAGACAGGACTCGAACCGGCAACCTTCTTGCTGTGAGGCGACAGTGCTAACCAGTGAGCCACATGTCGCTTGTCATCCCAACTTAAATCAGTCAAACTGACAAAAATATTTTGTTAAATTTTGCATACCAAAACTGTATAGTTGAAACTTGATTAACTTATTAAATTGAGTTGAATTAATATAAAAACTTTTGTTGTTATATTTTTTCCTTTAATTTCTTTACAATGTATGAACTCTAATGAAAAAAACAGTAAACCTGATGATTGTCGGATAGCAGGAGATACAGTTTCTGTGATACAACAATTTAAGCAGTGGTGGAAAGAGTACTAAAAAATAATACTCAAGTAAAAGTACCATTACTTGCCTAAAAATGTTGTGCAAGTAGAGTAATAGTATCTGTTGTTAATATTACTCAAAGTATGAGTAAAAAGTAGCCCTTTTAAAAGTACTCATGAGAGTAACATGTAATTTGTGCATGTGTGTGTAAATGCAACATTCTGTAGTGCATGTAGTTATTGCCCAGCAGGCACACAACATCATAGGATGTTAATATTAGGTTAGATTTAGGTTGTGATGTTAAGTGACCAAAATTCAATGTCTAGTCAGCGTCTAAGGATAACGTTATTTTGATGTCCAATAATGACATGATATTACGTTTTAGATTGTGTTAGAAAGTGACCAAAATCCAACGTTGAGTCAACATCTTAAACCAATATCATATTGACGTCAAATACTGAAATTTATTCCTCAGGTATGGCAACCAAAATCCAACATCTGATAGACATCATATTGGTAACGTCCACACAACCTCAAGCTGTGACATCATTAGACGTTGATATTTGGTTGGTTTTAGGTTGGACATTGACGATGGTCTGACATTGAGTTCTAACTTCAACCTGATTTTTATTTAAATTTAATTCACCTTTATTTGTATAGCGCTTTTACAATGTAAATTGTGTCAAAGAAGCTTTAAATAGAAGATCATAGTAAATGCCAAACAAAATTCAACGTCCCCAAGACATTGGGGTACAACGTCAATCTGACGTCATGTTGATGTCTTGTGCTTGTGTTTAAGACCATTTCGGTCATTTTACAGCAAACATCTGTCATCTTCTCATCAGTGACATGCATCTAAACAGTCTCTGGGTCAATGCGTGTAAAGATTTAGGACATCTTCTTGGACACTTTTAATGCTTCCAAACAGTTTTCTGCATTTATAAATCGCACATGTCTTGAGGTAGTTCATTATGAAGTGATTTACCCTCTATGTGTGGTTTGATTTGACGGGAATTACAAGACTGACTTTCCTAATCCCTATAGAAAAGAAATAATAAAGTAGTGACTGCAGGTTAAAGGAAAGTAGTGGAGTAAAAGTACAGATACAGCACTAAAAACGTACTCAAGGGAAAGTAAAAGTACACATTTTTAAAGCTACTTAGTAAATTACATATCCTGAGAAAAAGTACTTAATTAAAATTAAGTACAATAAAACAGTAAGTGGGTATTTGTAATTAGTTACTTTACACCACTGGATTTAAGTCATGGGATATCTTTTATGTTTTTGTGACTGTTTGTACATCAATCACTGTAAAAAGTGATTATTAAAAAAAAAAAAAAGCAACATGTTGACTTTGCTTAAAAAGTGAGTAAACCCATTGTAACTTGGAATTGTTAAGTAGTTTTAACTCAACCAACAGGTTTACTTGCTTTTTAAGTAAAGTCAACTAATCATTTTTCACAGTAATAATTAAGAAATACACTGTGGAGAAGAGGCATGCTTTACCTTTTTTTTCACTTACAGTTGAAATCAGAATTATTAAAACCCCTTTGCAGAGTAGGGAATTTTCACAGTATGTCTGATAATATTTTTTCTTCTGGAGAAAGTCAGCTGAAATAAAAACCGTTTTTAATTTTTAAAAAACCATTTAAGGTTAAACTTATTAGCTCCTTTAAGCCATACATTTTTTTTCAGTAGTCTACAAAACAAACCAGTGTTATACAATAACTTGCCTTATTACCCTAACCTGTCTAGTTAACCCAATTAACCTGGTTAAGCCTTTAAATGTCACTTTAAGCTGTATAGAAGTGTCTTGAAAAATATCTAGAAAAATATTATTTACTGTCATCAAGGCAAAGACAAAATAAATCAGTTATTAGAAATAAGTTATTAAAACTATTGTTAAGAAATGTGTTGAAAAAAATCTGCCTGTTAAACAGAAGTTAGGGAAAAATAAACAGGGGGGTGTATTTAACTCAGGGGCTTTAATCAACTGTATTTTGTGTAGTGAAAGGATATTTTGTGATTATATCACTAACACACTTGAAAATATGCAGAAATATTTTTAAAAGTGCAGTTTTTGGGATCTTTTGTAATATAAGTACCAGAGGTGGACAAAGTACACAAACCAAGTATTTGAGTATACAATATTACTCCTGTAAAGGTGCTCCTATTACACTTTCACTTTGCATTTGCCTTCAAATGTACTTAAGTATTCAATGTACTATGACCTTTACTATGACCTTTATTTCAATGTAAGGTTTATGTGTAATGTAGTTGCAAGTTTAGTTTGAAAGAATAATAATAATAAAAAAAAAACTTGTATTAAACAGGTTCACATGAGAAGGACTGATAGCTCTGCCCTAAAATAATTATATGTGACCAGGAGAAATTCATACCGAGGAGTGAGGGAAGGTTAAGGTATTTGATTAAAAATAAGAGAGCAACCTAATGTTTATTAAATAATGATGCACAGAGATACATTGTTTATACCAAAAACTACTATACACACATAAAAATAAGAGAGTACATTTTGAATTCATGGCCAGTTTAATATTGTGTTTTGTGTACATTTTTACATAGGACAAGTTTTTTACCCCTCAAAAAGCATCTTGCAATCAACCTATAAATGTTGGACCTCCTATGGATTCCAGATGAGGACCTCATGGAAAGTGTATTGATAGATGAATCACAGTCTCTCTATGCACAATGAAGGAAACCTTAAAGAAACCGCTCAATTTCTCTCGATCAAACAAAAATAACACACTCTGCCGATCTCAGCAGCAGAAAGAAACGTCTCTCCACGTCTTCAGTTATTCTTGGATTTCAGCAGTGAGGAGTTACTGTGAGCAGTTACTCACACAGCATGCTTTTGCTTCATTTCATGGCCTAAAATACAGCAGCACTGGCCGCTAACACACAGTATTACCTCAGGGTTATGGGAATGTGTCCAAAATGAGATGAACTGCTTATTATGTAAGACTACTTTGTAACTCAGCGTATTTTAGCCTTCACCAGTCACTAACCCAGAGGGTCATGGGCTGTTTATATGGCCTCTGATAGATATATTTCTTGCTCTGCTGAAGTATTACATGTGCTTCAGTCTCTACACTGATGTGGAGACTCCTGCATAAATGACTGATATATTAATAACATAGAAAGGCCTATAGGATTTAGATTTATATTTCACGTGCATTATTAAAGTCATGTGATTGATAGTTTGAGGGACGTTTTAAGTGCTCATCACCTGTTCTCATTTGTCATAAACTCATCCCACTGTCAAATAATCCTGGACTATACTGCTCACTAGTGGACACTTTTATGAGAGCAAAACGACAAAGAGAGAAGAGACAGACAGTATGATGGAAAAGCACTTTCAGGTAAATTAGATTATCTAAAAGTGATTGGATAAGTATTGTAATTTAGCAAATCGAGTGCTAAAGTGAAGCAAAAAAAATAAAATAAAGAAAAGAAAACACCTGACAGGATGTAAACAAAGAAAGCATGTTAGGGCATGCTAACTCAATATCTCTGATAAAGCAGAGATTTTTAAAAGAACGAGACTACTTTTGGACAAACAAGCTGTGTTATATTTGTTTTGGGGTATCAGTTTTTCCACATTTTGGACTTTCCGCTTCAGTCTCAGAAAAGCAGTTCTTTGCCTCCCCCTCCTGGTAGACGCTGAAACAGTGATTAGTTGACTTACATTACGTCATACTTTGAAGAGGGGTTGGAAAGAGCAAATAGGTCAAAGACGTAATTAAACCATTTTGAAGAGCCCTCTGGCGGAAATGAGACCTCAGTTGTTAACTGTTTTGAAAATATGAAGCTGAATGTTTAACTTGTTTTAAATAAAGTAATTAGAATAAAATATTTTCAAGATTTTGCTTGCAAATCACACTAAATTACTGTGTAAGATTTTTTTTTTTATTTTGGCAAATTCATTGGACCAAAAATAAAAATGAAATAAAACCTGCAATGTCATAAATCATTCTATGGATTTTGTCTTTAGGAAAACAAAACCAAAAATAAAATAAAACCAGAGATGCATATTATGATTATTATAAATATTTTTTACTATCTTTAACTATTTATTATTTTTATTTTAACCATATGACAAAAACATATTAATAGTAGTCACAAAAAAAAAAAATAATAATGATAATACTACATTGTCCTAATGCTGTGGATATTCTAGATTTTCTTAACCTATTTTTTTCCAGAATCTCAAAAAAGGTAGTATCTTTTACTATATATGAACACCAAATAGCAAGGTAAGTGGCCCCTTAGGGCCTCAGGAAATCTGAGGGCCCCTAAATAAATACCTAGAAGTATAAATAATACCTATGAATTATATATAACATAATTTCTATTGTATTTTGTATGATGAGGGTCTAACAAAAAAAAAGAGGTAAATATTTAGTTTTAAAAACAAAACAGTTTATGCAGTTGAATTCAGAATTATTAGCCCCCCTGCATTATTAGCCCTTCTGTTTATTTTTTTCCACAATTTCTGTTTAGCGGAGAGATTTTTTTCAACACATTTCTAATCATATTACTTTCAATAACTAATTTCTAATAACTGATTTATTTTATCTTTGCCATGATGACAGTACATAATATTTGACTAGATATTTTTCAAGACACTTCTATACAGCCTTAAAGTGACATTTAAAGGACTAACTAGGGTAATTAGGTTAACTAGGCAGGTTATGGTAATTAGGCAAAGTGTATAATGATATAATGATGGTTTGTTCAATAGACTATTGAAAAAATATAGCTTAAAGGGGCTAGTTTTGACCTTAAAAATACTTTTGTTTTTTTGTTTTTATTAAAAACTGCTTTTATTTTAACCGAAATAAAACAAATAAAACTTTCTCTAGATGAAAAAAATATTATCAGACATACTGTGAAAATTTCCTTGCTCTGTTAAACGTCATTTGGGAAATACTTAAAAAAGGAACAACAATTCAAAAGGGGGCTAATAATTCTGATTTCAACTGTATATTTTTCTGTTGTGAATTCATTTTGAGAAAATGAATTGTTTAAAAAGCATTACAAGATGTTTTACATTACACTCTATAATATTTTGCATTAAGACAAAATGGCCGAAATTGCTTAGAACCAAAACAATTTCTCGTATTGTAAGACCAAAAAGTGATGATTTTGACAACAGGGAAATTATGGAATATAGGCTAAATTTTAACCAACATTAAAAAAGCAAAAACAACAACAAAAAAGGCATTATATTTTAACCGTGACTCACATCACAACTTTAACTTTATCTTCAACTTTAATGACTTCTGGCTTAACTTAATCTTGTCATAATTTTTCTTTTTATAACTTATAAATCTAATTATTTTAAATTCAAAGACTTGTAGATAGACATTTAACTAATTTGGTACTGATTGGATTGAACTAGTCTATATCATTTTAAAAAGCAAAAATAAAAATAAATGGATAAAAATAAATGCATGGACGTTTCATTTTGAAAATTAAATAAATAAAACTATGTCATATGTACAGTTGAAGTCAGAATTATTAGCCCCCCTTTGAATTTATTTTATTTTTTTCCCAAATGATGTTTAACAGAGCAGGAAATGTTCACAGTATGTTACAATTTTTCTTCTGGAAAAAGTGTTATTTTTTTAATTTAGGCTAGAATAAAATCAGTTTTAATTTTTTTTAATCCATTTTAAGTTAAAAAGGTATTGCCTTCTTTAAGTTAATTTTTTTTGCCTTTAATGTGTTGAAAAAAATCCCTCCGTTAAACAGAAATTATTCGGCAAAAAAAAAAATAAACATGGGGGATAATATTTCAGGGGTTAAAAATTCTGACTTTAACTGTATGCACATTAAACTTTACAATTGGTATGATGTCATGTTAAAATATGATCATTAACACTTTTTTCTATGGACAGCAAAAGCTATTCACTGAAAATATTTATATTAGTATGGGTATAAACTAAAATACAGCCTATAATAATACAGTAGCCTACTCGACGTCGATAATATGCCCATTCTCAGATTATTAACTAGTCTTTAACAACTACGAAATCTCTTCTTGAATCCACGAGTCGTACAAGTTACGTCATATAATGCAAACGATCTCATATTATGCGCCCACTACATATAGATAGATTGTAGCCGTCCGGAGCCTTTTCGTCATAACGGAGCGGCATGACGTCGAGCCGCATCAAACGCTTCCATTCAGGCAGGAGCTTTATTATGCAGAAATACCAAAATGATTGGCCTGATATCAAAATGAGTGATCATAAATAATAACGCGAGAGTTTGCAAGTTGCCTGCCGACTGTAGTCACAACTGTCAAAGGCAGCAGCAGCGGATACGCGCGTGACCCAGCACCCATACTGTTACTGTACACGGTCGCGGAGATAATATCCCTATCAAACAAATACACGGCATAATCCCGAGGTAAGGAGAGGAATATATCGAGGGGGCTGCGGCGGAAACTGCGCGACGCCGTGCCTTTCCCCTCCGCTTTCCGTCGCGTTCACTTCTTCCAGCCTCGATTACTGCACTAAACATATCCCCGTGCCTCCTTTAGCAACAGCGCGAGGTTTTTTTTTTTTTTTTTACTCCTCCTTCGTATTAAAGTCGCCATTTTGCTTCACTGCCTATGAAAGCTTCTTGTATTTTGATATTTTTTGCCGGCGTTTCTCCGTATCTGTGTGCGTGCTTATGAGTTGGATTTTAATGAGACAGCTCGTGGATTACATATTAATGAAGAGGGGCGCCGAGTGCAGTCTGGAAACACGGTGAAAGTAGTCGGCTTGTGAGCATTTGCATCAGCTGGCTCTTTTTTCCTTCTTCATCTTCTTCCTCCTCCTTCATCATCTTCCTCCGCGGATACGCACAGCGGGGGCCGTGAGTGTGGCTACCGACCGTGACGCCCGTCTCCCCGCGACCCCCCGCGCGTCAGGTGTGTTTGCCATGTAAAGTGAAGCTGCGCGACGCGAGAGTAAAGGCTACAGCCTGACCCCACGTGGGTGACCCGCTCACCCGCTCACCCGTCAGTGTTGGGTGGCTTTCCAGGTAGGTGTGGCCTTCGAGAAGTCGATTATCTGTCAATACTGTCAATAAAGACATAAACGCACCTTTCCTCTGGGAAGACGCGTGCTTTAACGCGTTATATGGTGTTAGTGCTTTTTTGGAGGTGGAACGGAATATGCTAGTGGAATGTGTTGTGGTGTTTATATGTGAGCTGTCAGTCATATTATTAACCACTCACACACTGTTTGAGCACTTATGTGGGTCATCCTCACTGTGCGCATGTTTTGTCTTTGTCCTACCATGTTGGGTTAAATATTAAAAAGTTTAATGGAAAAATGTCACAAGTTTTACCATGGGGTGAAAATGAAACTTGCACAAGTAATACAGATGTTTATCTTTCTGTGTGTGTTTAACAACTTATATAAATTAAGTTTAAGCAATAATATTCTTGAGTTGTTGTGGGGATAACTTAATTGTTTTATGTTCAATCCACTTAAATTTGAATGAACTAATAAATTAACTTAATTCCTTTATGTTGACCCAACAAAATCGATTGTGTGGAACCCAGAATATTTTACAGTCGGTGTGTTGTTGTGAACCATGTTTTCTTTGAAATGTTGCTTTAATCAATAACCAGAAAGTTTCTCCCTGTGACTTCAATGTCATATTATTTTTGTTTTGTAAAACCGTCTAGAAATAATGGAAAACAGACAGTTCTTTAATAACCCAATCCTTTGGGAAATTACTGTACATTGTGTCTTGTATTAAAAAACTGTGTATGTCCTATTACATTGGGTTGATTATTAAAAGTTTGTAATTACAAAATGTGACATTAGTTTTAGCTTGGGGTGAAACTGAAAAAAAAATAACTTGCAGTTCATGAAATAATATTACACCTTTATTGTGTTACTGCAAAACTAAAATATTTTCTTAAAAATATTATTGTAATGAATGATAGGCTAAATAGAGATGTCCTGTGCCCCCAATTTTGCTTTTTATCATCTTATTTAGATCTTACTAAAATATTAAAGATAAACCATGTTTTAAATAACATAATACCCAAGGAAGTGACATAATTCATTCATTCATTTTCTTTTTTGGCTTAGTCCCCTTATTAACTTGGGGTCGCCACAGCGGAATGAACCGCCAACTTATCCAGCATATGTTTTACGCAGCTGATGCCCTTCCAGCTTCAATTCAAACATCCATGCACACTCATTCACTGCGGACAATTTAGCCTACTCACCAGTACTGCATGTCTTTGGACTGCGGTGGAAACCGGAGCACCCAGAGGAAACCCACGCAAACGCAGGGAGAACATACAAACTCCACACAGAAACCTCCTCAGTTGGTGTTTCTGTGTGGAGTTTGCATGTTTTCTCCGCGTCCACGTGGGTTTCGTTCGGGTGATCCAGTTTCCCCCACAGTCCAAATACATGCGGTTCAGGTGAATTGGGTGGGCTAAATTGTCTGCAGCGTATGAGTGTGAATTAGTGTGTATGGATGTTTCCCAGAGATGGGTTGCAGCTGGAAGGGCATCCGCTGCATAAAACATGCTGGATAAGTTGGTGGTTCATTCCGCTGTGGCGACCCCAGATTAATAAAGGGTCTAAGCTGAAAAGAAAATAAATGAATGATTAACTTAATGATTAACATTGGTGCTTTATTTTGATGCATGTCCAAGAGAATTTGCAATTTGTTGGAAGGAATGAGAAACTGCTCATATGATGTGCAAAAATGACTAATAGTTTTGAGAAATGCATTAACTATTGTGCAAATGTAAATAGTTCTGTGAGAAATGCACCAAAGCGACTGAGAAAAACTGTTGTCCGATTGTCTAAAAATAATTATTAATAACATTTAAATGCTGTCAGGCTGTCAGTCAGGGAAAAAAACAAAACATTTTAATTAAAATACTGAAAATACAGCTCAAGCATATTTATTCTTCTGAAGTTATGGTTTGATAGCTATTGCGTGGCAGGAATGAGCCGTGTGTGTTTCTTTGATTGTGTAGGCACACTTCCATCCACAGCCTTTCTAAAGTGTGTGATAAATTCCCCAAATACCATAGCACTTAGTCCTACCAGCTGCTTTTCCTATTACCTTATTGCTCTTTTCCTTTCTGGAATCAACTTCTGGCTCACAAAATGAGCTTCAGCCTGTGGGCCATAAATAATTTGGTCTAATGATCTTCAGCACTTGAAGATCTATGGTTCCTCTTTGTGGGTTAGGTGATGAGAGGGCTGTTCTGTGATCTGCTGTTACAGTATGCTGAGCACAGTAAATCTGTGAGTGTTACCTGTTGTTTTAGTTGGCATTTAAATAAGAAAAGGTTGTCATGTTCTTTCATGTAGGCTGTGATGGGTAAAGGGGTTAGAGCTTGATTTTTTTGCTGTCTTGAACATGCTGCAAATGTGTCAGTACATGTGTAGCAGCATTTCTACTTTGGAATCCTGTGAAAGTTTGTTTTGGTCATGCTAAAAGTAAACTCCCTAACTCTGCTTTCAGGGGAAATATATTAGCATTTCTGACAGCGAGACGTTCCCACAGCATGCATTAGGTGAAGCATTTCTCCGTGATGTTCATAAAATCTCCTTTGACACATGATAAATCATGCAGCCATATGCCCGGCCACTGTTCAGCAAATAATAGCACACTAAAATTAATGGCATTTTAAAAAGACACAAATTAGTGACCCATTAGGCCAAACTATAATGAAGAACTGAAATGACATTGATTTAAGTTAATAAGAAAGCATGATCACATTCTAATAAGCACTATTTATTTTAATTAGTCATTGTCAGGCTTCATTCATTGCACTGAACCGCCTATTTCCCTTCTGAATAGACGACTGGAGGAAAATCCGCTTAGCCAGAATTTAACTTAGATTAACTTGGATGGACAGGCTGGTTGGTTGGATGTATGGATAGATAGGCAGATAGATAGACAGACAGACAGGCATATGGTCAGATGGATAGATAGAAGAACAGAAGGTTAGATGGTTGATGGATGGATGAAAGGATGGATGGATGGACGAAAGCATAGATGGATGATGGAAAGATGGATAGGTGGATAGGTAGACAGACAGATTAATGGATGGCTGGATGGATTGATGGATGGATGCATGGATAAATGGATGGATGGATAGATAGACAGAGAGACAGACAGACAGACAGACAGACAGACAGACAGACAGACAGACGGGCGAATAGACAAACAGATGGATAGATGGATGAGACTAAGAGACAGACAGATAGGCAGAAAGATAGATAGATAGATAGATAGATAGATAGATAGATAGATAGATAGATAGATAGATAGATAGATAGATAGATAGATAGATAGATAGATAGATAGATAGATAGATAGGATAGATAGATGGCCTGATGGATGAATGACTGACAGACAGATGATGGATGGACGGATGGATGGATGGATGGATGGATGGATGGATGGATGGATGGATGGACAGATTAAAAGAGATATGGACATATGGATGGATGATAGATAGATAGACTAAGAGACAGATTGATGCATGGATGGATGGATAGACAGACATATAAATGGATAGATGGATGGATGGAAGGATAGATAGATGGATGAATGTATGGATGGACGAAAGGATAGATGGATGATGAACAAACAGACAAGTGAATAGATAGACAGATGAACACATGGATGGATGGATGGATAGATGGATGGATGGATGATGGATGGACAGAGACAAATAGACAGACAGAAATGGATGAATAGATGGATGAATGGTTAAATAGACAGATGGATGAACAGATAGACGGATGGGTAGACAGACTAAGAGACAGATATATAGATAGACAGACAGACAGACAGACAAGGTTAGATGTATGGATGGACAGATTGAAGGCTGGATAGATATATGGATGGATGGATGGATGGATGGATAGATGACAGATGAATGGATGGATAGCCAGACAGACAGATGTATGGCTGGATGGATGGATGATGGATGGACTAATAAATTAGACAGACAGACAGACAGGTAGATAGATAGATAGACAGACAGACAGACAGACAGACAGACAGACAGACAGACAGACAGACAGACAGTCTGATTATAATATTCCCCATTCAATAAGCCACAAAGTCACATAATAGTAAGTAGGTTTGTGTTAATGTGCACTTTATGTCATTCTGTGTGTGCGCTGAACTGTCTCAGCAGGTCTTCATAATCCCTGATTCAAACACTTTCAAATACAGTAAAAGCACCTTTGTGTTTATTTTGTTCTTATGCAGATAGTGCTTTTTCCTTTGGCCTAATCTATTTGTGTCCTAAACAGGCATGGACACCTCCAGCAGTGCCCGGGTGGTGAAGCCTTTCTCGGGCACGTCAAAGGGGCGCTCTGCCAAACAGGCCCACCCTGCCGAGCCGGCCCTCATCGGCAGCACTGAAAACGACAATCATGGTAAGTAGCTTTCCGGGCTTAAGCATTACAATAAAAAGCTGCAGTTCATTTGCTTGTACATTTTGAACAAATCCATTGGTTGATTCAGATGAAACATGATATTTATGTTGTAGCCATATTAAAAATAAACAACATTGTAGTCGTTGACATCATTTAAGGGTTTTGTTTGCAGGTATCAGGAAGTGTGTGTTTATGCGTTTAAATATAGCTGAGGTTTTTACAAGTACACTTGCTTCAGCCTGCTTGGCGTGTCTTAGGTTTTGACAAGCATTTTCACGCCTGTGTGCTTAAGAGAGGAAATGATGGCTGCCTTGTTATGGTGAAAGATGTTTTGACAGATGAAGTCCTTCCACTCGTAGTAAGGCTGTTTTTAATGTCAGTGAAATACATACCGTCTCCCTACATGGCTGACCTCAGATTAACCTTAGGTTTACACAAATGTTCATTGCAAGTATTCTGTCATTATAAAGATATTTAAATGCACAAGCAGAATGAAAAGAAGTACAGTTAAAGTCAACATTATTAGCCCTTCTGTGAATTTTAAATATTTCCAAAATGATGTTTAACAGGGCAAGACATTTTCCACAATATTTGCTATAAATTTTAGCTTCTGGAAAAAGTCTTATTTGTTTTATTTTGGCTAGAATAAAAGCAGTTTTACATAAAAATTTATTATTATTAGCCCTCTTCAGCAGTATTTTTAGTTAAATAATGATTTGCCTAATAATCCTAACTTGCCAACTAAGAACAGGAAACTGAGGCTACAATTAGCTCAGGCTCACCAAAACTGGACAATAAAAGATTGAAACAATGTTGCCTGGTCTTATTAGTCTCGATTTCTGCTGCTGTTGCAGCTGTATTAGATCCATAAGTTAAAATTTTTATCATTATTAATCACCTGTTATTAAATGATCTGTCTCTAAAAGTGAGGGGGACATTTCCCTCCGGTTGCTACACCCCAGTCAACAACATGAAAGCATGAATCCATCCTGCCTTGTGTGAGGGATATTTTCTTGACACACTTTGGGCCCATTAGTCCCAATTGAGCATCATATCAATGCCACAACCTACCTGAGTATTGCTGCTGGCCATGTCCATCCCTTTATGACTACAGTGTACCCTTCTGATGTCTACTTCTAGCAAGAGATCGTGGCATGTCATAATACATTAATCATCTCAAACTGCTTTCTTGAATATAATAATGAGTTCAATGTACTCAGATGTCCTCCCCAGTCACCAGAACTCAATCCAATAGAGCACCTTTGGGATGTGGTGGAATTTTATATTTACATCATGGGTGTGCAGCCGACAAATCTGCAGCAACTGTGTGATGCTATTATGTCAATGTGGACCAAAATCACTAAGGAATATTTCCAGTACCTTGTTAAATCTATGACATGAAGGAATAAGGCTATTCTGAAGGTAAAAAGGGGTCCAACCCGGTACTAGTAAGGTGTACCTAAAAAAGTGGCTGGCGAGTGTAAATACTAGAAATACTTCTAATATCTAGTAAAGTACTATGTACTGTCATCATGGCAAATAAAAAGATATTTTTTTTCTTTATTAGTATTTAATTATTAAAACTATTATGTTTCGAAATGTGTTAAAAACAAGTCTACTCTCCATAATGAGAAATTGAGAAAAATATACATGGGGCTAATAATTCAGAAGGGCCAGTAAATCTGACTTCAACTGTAGATCAATGGAAAAATCATACACTTAGAAACAGCCACGGGAGCAAAATTAACCATAGCTGCCATTAAAATTTACATAACAGATTATCAATTAATTATTCAAGTCTTCCTGTTTGCCTATATAATGCATCTTTTTTCAGGCTGTCATTTTTGTACTGCTTATGTTTTATCGCTCTGTGTTACTAAGCAATGCTTTTAACTAAGCTGATGGTAATCAGATTTAAACACAATGAATAAACAGAGCTTTGTTGATGATTGATCATCCTCAGCATCATTTTTGTTGCACAAATGTAATAATTTCACAACTCTAGACATTACTTCGTGAAGACGATGGTACAAAACAGTGAATGTTTTTAAGCCATCCCATAACAGTAGTTGTGTGCATGAGAACATTTTATCTGCTGGCAGTTTTTGGTTTACAATGTTCCCTGGCAGTTCTATTATCAACAGGCCAGCATTATAATACTGGTAATAAGGGCTGCATGAAATAATTGACATTGCAATATTTTGTTTTTTAGCGATGCATTGCTATATGAAATATATTTCATCAGATAGATTGAACAACTCTTTTTGTGAAGAGTTCACAATTTATGAATGTTTAGGGTGATTCTATAGTGGGTTGGATCTAAATAAATTATTAAAATTAACTTTAAGCTAGATTTTTATGAGGAAGAAACATACAAAAAATTTGTCTAGTAAGACGTATTGTCAGTTAGACACAAATACTTGACAGTTTTCACTGTAAATATGAAGTTTTACTAACTATTTTTGAGAGGAGAGCATGATATGATTGATTGTGGCTGGCCTCTCATTCGTAATCAGCAATAATCCAATCAGATTAATTAATTACCAATTACCAATAATAACCTTTATCTGGGGTTGCCACAGCAGAATGAATCGTAAACTTATTCAGCATATGTTTAATGCAGTGGATGCCTTTCCAGCTGCAACCAACTGGGAAACATCCATACACACTAATTCACAAACACACACACCATGGACAATTTAGCCTACCCAATTCACCTATACCACATGTCTTTGGACTGTTGGGGAAACCAGAGCACCCGGAGGAAACCCACGCCAACACTTGGAGAACATGCAAACTCCACACAGAAAATCAAACAGACCCAGGCGAGGCTCGAACCACTGACCTTCTTGCTTTGAAGTGAACATGCTACCCACTTTGCAAATGATTAAGTGCAGATAGCCTACATTTAGCACAATTTCCAAGTAAATAGATCTTGTTAATCTAAACTGATTGTTAATTCTCAGTCTAATAGTTGTTCTCTCCAAAACTTTGTCAGCGTCATTTCATTGTATATGTCATTACATGCACAATAGGTTGTTCAGACCACAATAGCATGAAAACCCAACATTAGGTAAATCCTTGGAACATTTGATCATTGTAGGGAATGGTTGGAACATTCACGTTGTTTCTTCCCTCGTTGCATCGCAAGGGAGAATATAAGTTTTGATGTGGATGAGAATCTGAGGCCACACAGACTACAGCATGTGGATGGTCAGGAGGGTGAGGACGGCGGTCATGGTTATGAAACTCCACCTTTACTTTTAGCACTCAAGTTTTTTGTTTGTGTGTTTATGTTACAGTTTATAATGCTGTATCCAGTTTTTTCTTGCTCTGATATATGGAAGTTATTTTGTGTGTGGTTGATCATTACAATAAAAAAAAGAGTTACCATTTCCTTGGCAGTATGAGTGCAATGTGTGACATCAAACCTTGGAGGCTACTCTTACTCTAAAACCTAGACAAAAAAAGTTCAGTAACCATTGTCAAGGAAGGACTGGGCTAAGTCTGTAAGGTGGACATGGGGGATATTTTAGTAGTTCTTTGCCATAGTGACAAAACATCTAAACATTTTGACTTGCAATGCTTACACATTGCTAAAGGGACGAAGCATTTTGGGGGCACTGACTGTTTAAATGTGAAGGAAATTTAGTTTTGACACTTGAGTAAACTGTTTTGGGAAAGGTATGAGCTGTTGCAGGTGAACCATGGTGTTGTGCCGAACCATCCACATTATTTAGGCAAAAGCACCAAGAGTGTTGAGAATGTCTGGTCTGTTTCAAGAAATGAGCCAAAGAACTTGAGATATATATATATATATATATATATTGTGGCACTGACTTTTTATATGGGAAAGGAATTTAGTTTTGATGCATGAGTGTACCGTTTTTGAAATGATATGAGCTTTTGCAAGTGAGCTATAGTGTTGTGCTAAACTGTAAGACTGTTTTGCCAAATGATCTTAGAATTTTGAGAATTGTTTCAAGAAATGAGGAAAATCAATGGAGAAAAACTGTAATTCAAGCTTACAATAAATAGACCAAATTCACCCTACTATCTTTGTTTTGGAAGAATCCCCACTTCCACCCCATCTCCTCCTTTTTCTCACTTTACCAAGGAAGAGCTCTCAAGATCTACCTGATCTCAGACCCTCTTATATGCTTTTTGACCAAGCTGGAGTCCTGGGCTCAGTTCAAACATTATTTACTAAATTATTACTAAATACTTAGTATTAAATTGCTCTTGATTGATTCCTCAGATTTGCTGTAGAATTTCCTAAAAGTGATTTAGTAAGGGGTAAAAGTAATTTTGTAAGTATTTTTTTTTTTTAATTAAAACCCAATAACTTATATTCTAATGATTAAAAAAAATACAATATTGCAAGCCGCTGTAACGAGTATACAGCATAGAAAATTGCTGTCTGTGAGGTATTTGAGCAGATTTTGCTTTTCCGGTAAGCATGTCTCGGTGGTTCATGCATGGATTCTGCAAGTATATGTGTACATTAGTGGAATATAAACAGAGTGGAATATTGAGTTATTTTGAACATTGATTGTGGCACACACACACAAGCTAGTTGATGGTGCGCTCTGCTGTTTTTGTGCTTTGGTCAGAGCAGCATAAGCCATTGAAATTAATGGGTTTCATAGCAAAGTGCTTTCCACATACAGTGTTAAAGCTGCTTCCAATGACACAGTTATTATGGCTGGAGGAAGAGTAAAACTAGCATGCTAAACACTGCATGCCATTGTGGCATGGCTTTTTTGGCTCATTTTTTTGGTCACACTTCTTAGTCAGTTTCAGTTTCAATAAGCAAAAATTCAGTGCATTCCTAAGATGAACATGAGAGGTATATGTATGCTTTTGAAATAAATATGTGTTTTGAGAGGTGACGTAAAAGATATTTTTTTTAATACTCATGTTACCAAATTTATGATTACTGACTTTCTCCATGGGCTCTATTTTGACGGTCCATGAGCAAAGCACAAAACGCAGGGCACAAACACTTTCAGGGCATGTCAGAATGCATTTTTGCTGATATAAGGACGAAAAAATCCACTTTGCGCTGTGGCGCATGGTCTGAAAGGGTTGAGTTTATTTTTCTTAATGAGTTATAGGTGTGTTTTGAGAATAAACCAATCAGAGTCTCAACTCTCATTCCGTTTAAGAGCCAATTGCGTCGCGCCATAAGCGCATTTGCTATTTACATGACGTAAAGTAAGTGTAAGTGGAAAAACTGAGCATTTCACTAGCAAGCAAACAGTTAAACAGAGCATCTACCGCGCGAGAATGAGAGATAAATGATCTACTTTCACTTTTGCTCTTGTGGATAGGTTAATCTTTACGCACAGACATCAATTAGCTTATAAATAATTAATTTTGTTTGTTAATCGCAGATATTTGTTTTAAAACTATTTCTAAATACAGTTCTAATTTTCAGCAAATGAATAAATGAACAATAATAATAAAGTGTGTTTAAAAACCTGAGCTTTAAAAGCCACCCGAGATGAAGAAGGCATTAAAGCAGTGGTTTTTCATATTTATGTAGGCTAGAAAATAATATGTTTTGTAATATTTTAATCCTTTATATTTATATTCTATATATATATTCTTTTTATATCCTATATGTATCCATAATATTTAATTTTTGTAAAGATATTTGCGTATTGCTCTAAATCTTGTGTGTATTAAGCAGTGTATAAGTGAGGCGCAACTCTGCGCTGGACTTTAGACCGGGTTTGTTTTGGTGTATTGAAAAATCTATTATAGTTTCTCAAAATAGCAACGCGCCAGCAATACACCTCAGAACGCCTTCCTTTTTAGACCAGAATGCCTAGGGGCGCACATATGAGCGCAAATGCATTTGCTATTTAAACAACATGGCGCAACGCCTCAAAACGACACTTGCGCCATGCTGAAACTAGCAACTAACTATTGCGTCGCACCTTGTGCCACATTGCACCGGGTGTATGATAGGGCCCCATTTGTTTGAGTTTTTTTCGTTTTCATAAAACTGTATTATGAGTTGACCTGGCAAGGTTTAAAATTTATGTGCTTGGTATTGCAGGAGTAAGTGAGACACTGGCTGTAAAGGCTCTGCCCTCTTTTAGATGGGGGTGTGGATAAGCAGCTCATTTGCATTTAAAGAGAGAGTTATAAAACAACAGATTTTGATTTCTTAACAGAAACATTCTGGCTACACAAAATGTAAAATCCAGTTTAATGTTTCATCTTGAAATTTTGATGGAAATATATGAAATACTGCGATGCTGGAAGGTAACAACAAAGTTAAAATTAAATGTACTGTACCTGCTCAAAGTAGAGGCACATTCATTTTGGTCCAGAGTCAATGCCTGTCTTCAAAAATATTCACCTTATTCTTCGCAGAGTGGGCGCAGCCATTTGAATCTTTTTGGCTCGAGACTTCCGGTGTCATTCACTTCCATTCATTTTTAGACATTAAAAACTGCATGTTTCGCTGTTTGATGTTGCAAACTGATATTTTCTTATTATATTATTCTACTTGGTCTGTATAGTCATGCAAACATTTGTTTGTCGAGCAAATAGTTTAACCGTTTTCTGACGTTTGTTATTCCTAGTCATTTCTCCCATAGGCGACTGAATCGGAAGTTCTAAAACAATTGGGAAAACAGGCGCACTTCTGCATTTTAGAATAAGGTCAATACATGGAATGGCAATTGTCCCTCAAATATATTAAAGCAGTATGAAATGAATCTGACCCAGATATATTCTCTAAATGCATGCCATGTTTTTAATTTAGATTTTGACTTTCACTTACAAATTGCAATTAAAATTGCATTACATTTTTACATTTCCATAATCTCTGGATGTACAGTACATTACTTCTGTTCCTTTTCTACAAAACTCTCTATCTGCATCATTGTTTAATTTGAAAAAGTAAGGTTTATACGCCTTCAGTCTTTCATTCATTCATTCATTTATTCATTCATTTTCTTTTCAGCTTTGTCCCTTTATTAATCTTGGGTCGCCACAGCGGAATGAACTGCCAACTTATCCAGCACATGTTTTTATGCAGCGGATGCCCTTCCAGCTGCAACCCATCTCTGGGAAACATCCATACACACTCATTCACACTCATACACTACGGACAATTTATCCTACCCAATTCGCCTGTACCACATGTCATTGGACTGTGGGGGAAACCAGAGCACCCGGAGGAAACCCACGCAAACACAGGGAGAACATGCAAACTCCACACAGAAATGCCAACTGGTCCAGCCAAGGCTCGAACCAGCGACCTTCTTGTTGTAAGGTGACAGCACTAGCTTCTTCGCCACTGCATCGTCTATTAGCTTTTTTGTGGAATAACTTTATATTGTTCTTATTGTGCCACATGCAAACATTTTTGTAAGAACACTTATGTAAGGATGACACAATGATGATCATAAAAGGGACATTTGCAAAAAATCTGATCCAATATCTCAATTGATAAGTTGTTATTCAAAGCTTATTGTACCTGACAATCGGGTTGTCATGGTCCTAACTTTCAACCCCCACCCATTCCACAATGCACCGGCCCTTTTGTTGCTCCGTTTGGCTGAGCCTGACCAGGTTCCGTGGAATAAAACCTGGCCACCAGGTGCTTGCATTTGAGCCCCAAACCCAGGCCTGTCTTCAGGGTGGAGCCTTGGCTGCACCATTCAGGGCAATTTCAGGTTCCTCAATCTTTTTGCACTCATAAAGGGTTTTTAAACCACAATTAGTCTGATCTGTCACCTAAGACTTTTCCTTTTTTCTTGGGAGACCCTACCAGGGGCATTAGCCCCCCACAACATAGCTCTTAGAATCACTCAGGCACTCAAATCCTTCACTACAATAAGGTGGTGGTTAATGGAAATGCCATTATGCTTCCAATTTCCAGGTTGGAACAAAGTCCTTACCCCTGATGGTGGATTTCAAACATATTGGGGTTTTGTTTATGAGTGATGGAAGGATGGAAGGTGAGATTGACAGGCGGATTGGTGCAGCGGCAGCAGTAATGCAGTCAATGTACCGGTCTATTGTGGTGAAGAATAAAAGTGATTTGATTTGATTTGAGAAAGACCTGAGCCAACTCCTACTCACACCTATGCTCATAAGATTTGGGTCATGACCGGAAAAACAAGATCTCAGATACAAGCGGCTGAAATGAGTTTCCTTCACAGGGTGGCTGGGTGCACTCTTATAGATAGAGTGAGGAGTTCTGTCAACCGTGGGGAGCCTGGAGTAAAGCTGCTGCTCCACCACATCGAGATAAGTCAGCTAAGTTGGCTCGGACATTTGTTTGGGGTGCCTCATGGACACTTACCTAGGGAGGTGTTCCAGACATGTCCCACTGGGAGAAGGCCTCGAGGAAGACCTAGGAGGAAACTATGTCTCTCAGCTGGCCTGGGAATGCCTCGGGATCCCCCCGGAGGAAGTGTCTGGAGAGAGGGAAGTCTGGGCCTCTCTCCTGAGACTGCTGTCCCCACGACCCAGCCCCGGAAAAGCAGAAGAAAATGAATGAATGAATGAATAAATGAATGAATAAATGAATAAATGAAGCTTATTGTTGTGAATCACAGTTAAGCAAGAACACACTTGTGCAGACTGATAATTCTTTGTCCTCATTAAGTCATATTTGTTACATTTTAACTTAACAAGCTTCTGTTTTGCACAATACAAATAAAATGCAGTGATATTGGTTACTTTTTAAACACAATGTGAGTGTAATATCAGCACGAAAGTACATTAACATCATTACTGTAGTATTGTGATAATTGGCTCCAGAATTTTCTCCAAAGTTTGTTGGAGCTGCGTCTGCAACTTTTGTTCAATTTAGCCTTACTGTAAGCATTACGAGCCAGTTCTGACATTATTTACATCCAGACCACCAGCCTGAGGCACAATTAGGGAAATGCCTTAATTGTGTATGTATATGTATTGCTGTTTAATGAGCTCTTGTGAGAAAATGAGCAATGTTTGAACGATCTGCTTTACAAGCGTGGCTCATTTCCGTTTTACAGCAGTTAAGTGCTCTGAAAGGGAACAAGTGGAAGTTCCATATTCATGGTTTCTGTTGTCAGTATTAGGCCTGCATGGCCATTATTAGTAATTGAGGCTCTCTGTGGTAACCATAATTTGATAGGCTTTAATGATAATGGATTTTTTTTCCCAAACAAGAGAGGCTTATGGTACTAAAATGATGTAATTCAGCTGTTCCATTTTATTCATTGTTTTGGTAAATGTAAAATGGGCCTACTGTAGCACAAAGCTTTGGATATAAACCTAAATATAAGCTAGAACTTAATTTAGATGCTGGTTTAAACTTGAAAAAACATCTCATAATTCTTTGCTCAGAGTGTCACAAAAGCAGCCCGTCTTATTGGCAGTGGTCTGGTGGAAAACAAACTTGGCGCTGAGTCACGAATGAGCTGGGAGAATGATATTTGTGCCGGGCCATGCTGTTTGAATTTTACTGCGGATTTTGAAGAGCATTTTATTGCTTTCACAGCGTTAGGCCAGACAGTCTCCGGCAGAGAATATTTATCGCTGAGTTTGCAGCTCTATATGCTGAGCGCTTCACCTCAACACACACTACATGCTCAAAGGCAGCTTCCTAATGCGTTCATTTAGCACTCGCTGGAATTGATGCCGGCTTTTGTTGAACAACAGTCTGCTGTTATTACTGTATTTCCACCAAACCACTGAGGCAGAACTGAACGCCGTCTGTGCAATAGTAAGTGACACAGGGAACTGATTAAGTGGGTTAGTGGGTTAATTGATTATACTGACTCACTTTATATTCATATCAAGGTTTTTACTGATATCGTTTTGACATCTTTACCTTTATTGCATGTGCATAGTTGATTGTGAAACCTTTCAGAGTATGCTTTATTATATAGGGTACACCAGGGCTTCTTAAAGTCTGGAGAATTCAATCCGGACACACAATTTATTTTTGAAGAACAATTTTTGATTGTAAGGCATTAAAAGTGTGGATTCACTACTTTGAAAAACATGTGTAAGACTATGTAAAATGTATATTTTGCAAGCTCGCATTGTTATTCTCAAGGTGAACAGGTACTGTCACAGGTTATGCTTTGATGATCTGCAGATTAAAACCGAGATATGATGTGCAGTGAACATACAATTAACCCAAAATTCTTGACATCAAAAGTGGGAAAAGTAGGTCATAAATGTAAATTTACACAAACTGGACAGGGCCATTTTTAATTTAAACTGTCATAGAATCGAATGCACAGGACAATGAGGGTTGTCAAAAGTATTAACCTCAGATGCATGAACTCTGGAGTGTTTCAAAGCAATAACAGACCATCAGTGGATTGCTCATTCTTCTGCTTATAGACAGATCAGCTGATTGACGCAGTTTTAAAACATTACAGTGTTCATATGTTTGTACTAGGTGAACAGCGGAAAAGATTGGAAAACCGATGAGCTTCATGGCCAATCAAAGTCATAATGTACCTGTTGGGCCTGTGAACACAATGACTAATGTTTAAGAATATGCTCAACAGCACTAAATATAGCAAGAAATTGACGTCATTCGAATTTCAGTACTGATTGGACGATACTTAGACGATACTATTGACCACCTAATTGGACAACAGTAATTTCTCATTGTCAGGGATGGGTACTGAAACACAGTACTTTTTTCGGTTCTAAATTCTAAAAGGCAGAAGTATCGATAAGCTCTGACGTTAATGGTTCTGCTATCAGTACTGGAAAAATATTGCTGAATAACCATTACTTACAGTAGCATAATTTAACTGACCAACCTTTTTCTAATTTGCAATATTTGATATTCGTCTGCACAGTTGGCAATCTCACATGAGAAATGTTTTCACTCAATAGTACAACGGCGAGCGTGTTGTATAAAAGCCTTAACAGTTCTCGGCTGTGCAAGCTCACTTAGCAGAGGCTCACACTAAGTGCACACACATAGCTCGCGACAAAGAATCGCACACACAGCTCGTAAGCTTGTGGAGTGGCAAAGAGAACATAACGTGTTGTAATTCTTAAGTAGACACTGACTGTGCATGTTGCAACAAGTTGTTTTCTTGTATAAGTGGAAACACAAGCAATCTGGCTAAGCATCTTTCAATAGTGCGCTACCTGCAGAAAGACAAATGAAAAGTTTTCGACTGCCTAGCTTAAGCTACATAATCCATATCGTTATGCTAGCAGTCCATCACATGAGGTATCTCTAAATTAGTATACTATTAATAGTTAAATAAACACACATGAGGTATCTCTAAATTAGTATACTATTAATAGTTAAATAAACACACATTCGGTTACATTGAAAACTGTATTTTTTTTTGCAGCAGCCTAAATATACTTTAAACATTA
Source organism: Danio rerio (assembly GCF_052040795.2). Classification (NCBI taxonomy): domain Eukaryota; kingdom Metazoa; phylum Chordata; class Actinopteri; order Cypriniformes; family Danionidae; genus Danio; species Danio rerio. Next base: position 15,085,592 of record NC_141043.1, read on the forward strand.
AAAATGCTTTTACATTACTGAATTTATGAAATATAGCCTATGAATAGCCTAATAATAAACTTTGCTTATTGAGAAATTATTTTTTAAAACTGCTTATTTTTACATTGTAAACTCTCAAAACACCTTTAACTCATTTATGTGAATGTGTTAATAAAAACTCTTAAACATTATCTGATTATTTACCTGCATTTTGAAACTCAAAGAGGGTATTTTCAGCTGCAGGGAGGAGAATAAACCAAGAAAGATCCCTTCTACCAAAAAAGACAAACATGTTGATTTTTCTCCAAAAGAAGGGTTAAAAACTGAGAGTCATTTTCCTTCAAACCTTTGCACATTCTTTTACTGGAAAAATTTTATATATTTGTTTTACAATTATTGGTTTTGTTTTATTTTACATTAAAAATATAATAATAAAATAAAGTGTCGTTACAGAGAAAAGAACCGATAAGAGAACCGTTAAGTACCGAACCAGTAAGTGGTATCAATAAAAGTAGTAATACCTTTAAAACCTTAATGATATCCATCCCTACTCAGTGAAGTAAAAGAAAAATCTCTATTGATCCTCAGTGAATAAACACATGCCTTTGGATGAAGATAATTTGGACCACTGGGTTTGTGATCCTGCAGATCTACAGGTCTCACACGATCATTCACATGGTCGGACAGATGCTAGTTTTTAACATGCGAGATCCTCAAACATGATTTCTTAGACCCACTATACAGCAGATTTTAGCCCTAACATTCATAAAACTCATGCTAGTTTCACATGTAGTTTCAACATCAGTGATTGCTTGATCGTCATGATATTCTATGAGATGCCTCTTTTCTGATGCAAATGACCATAAAGTGCAACCGCATGGTATGTATTAGTAGCCAAAAAGGGTTTATGAATCAACTTTTTGATTTGATCTCCTAACAAAACTCACAGATGTGGATTTGGATGGCAATTAAATCTCCACACGATCTTAGTGTTCGTCATAGAACAGTAGGCAATTCAACTTGGGACTTTTACATGGGTTGTGTGAGTGAAAAACATTCACATTCCGGATTTGGATTGAAATAAAATCCCCAACTACCTCCTAAAAAATGGTGAGAATCATATACATCCCCGTGACAAACAATTTCTGTATGAATAGGGTGTATTCAATAAAGGATAAAACTAGAGACCTAGAGGGGTGCGACGAGTTTTTGAGGTATAATTCTTTTCAGTTGATGTCTGTCAATTTGTTCGTGATTTTTTTTACGGAGGTAGGAGTCTCTGTGTTGTAGATTTCAGGCATGTTATTTAAAAAACTTCCATTTGAGCACAATTCACTAAATTCATTCATTTTTCTCCCTTTAAAGGGTTTAGTCCCTTTATTCATCAGGGATCGCCACAGCGGAATGAAAAGCCAATTCACAAAATATGATTTGAAATTAAGTTGGCTTACATTTAAGCACTTTGAAATGTAAAGTAAAATACCCTAACTTATTTAGTTTACTTAGCCAGTGTCAGGATATGCACTGGGGCACTGTTTTTGAACATATTTTACGAATAAATTACATCAAAAAGAATGTCCAGGTTACGTACGTAACCCACGTTCCCCGAATAGGGAACGGAGACGTGTGTCTGTATAAACAGACTTTGGGAGTGCTTTAGATGACCAATCAATTCTGAGGATATAAAAACGGGCCAATGAATTGCCAATTGAATTGGCGTGAGTGCACTGACCTCACCAAGAGCGCAACCTTCCAACGTCCCCTAGGCCCAACATATAACCATGACATGGGAATGCATGTTTAATGTTTAATCGGGGGTCGTAAGTGAGCTTTTAACTAGCTAATATAGACTAGGGATTTTTGGAAATACGACAGTACGTTGGGAAAGCATCAGTCCCCGCAGGGGGAGGACGCGGGGGAGACCATCTGCTACCCAGAAGGGGAGACCTGATGGTAAGGGGGCATATGGACTAGCCCTAAAGAAGGGGTAGTGCTACATATGATAAGCTTGTTAGCGGTTTAGGGAAGACACGGGACCGCCTGATAAGGGGGAACACACCGTGGTAATAATGCATATGGCATCACCAAGTGGGGATGCACATAGCTGGCACTGATCCTCAATTTGTGTGTAGACCAAATGGGCGTACTAACCGCACACTGAGCCATGCATTCGACTCCTCCGCTGAGTCGATGATGGGGGCCTCGGAGGAACTCTCTAGGGTTCGCCTGAGAAGGGAAACTTACTAGCAGAGTAGAAAAAAGGCGCACGCATCTTTGGGTTAGGGAGCATGGCGCAGCAAGCGTTTGTGACACCGAGTTTAATCCCCCACCCCCCCCCCCCCACCCGATTGATTGGGGTAACCCAATAACTGGGAAGAAAATGGCTCCACTCGAAGATTATAAAACCTCGCCAATGTGTTAGGTGTCGCCTAACCTGCACCTCTGCAGATATCTGTGAGAGAGGCGCAGCGTGATAACACCCATGAGGAAGCGACAGCTCAAGTAGAGTGCGCTCTTACGTTAGGAGGGCGCGGCTTGCCCTGGCATTGATAAGCGAGGGCGATGGCATCAACTAACCAGTGGGCCAACCTCTGTTTTGATACAGCACTTCCCTTCTGCCGACCACCGTAACAGATAAAAAGCTGTTCACATGATCTTACATTTTGCGTTCGTTCCACGTAAAGGCGCAAAGCGCGAACGGGACAAAGCAGTGAGTGGGTTGAGCCTGCCTCCTCTGAAGGCAGCGCTTGCAGGTTCACCACCTGATGTCTAAATGGGGTGGTAAGAACCTTGGGCACATAGCCAGGCCGGGGTCTCAGGACAACGTGAGAGTAACCGGGCCCGAATTCAAGGTACGATTCGCTGACCGAAAATGCCTCCAGATCCCCAACTCTCTTGAATGACGCCAATGTGATCAGCAGAGCTGTCTTTAAAGACAGAATTTTAAGTGATACTGACTCGAGTGGCTCGAACGGATCTCTCTGCAGACCCGCTAGGACTAGAGAGAGATCCCAAGAGGGCATGAGAGGGGGGCAGGACGGATTTAACCGCTGCGCGCCCCTGAGGAATTGGATGATTAGGTCATGCTTCCCGAGCGTGTAGCCATCTACCGTATCATGGTGAGAGGAGATCGCAGCCACGTAAACTTTCAGTGTGGAGGGTGACAGCCTACGCTCCAGCTTATCCTGAAGGAAGGATAACACAATGCTAATCTGGCAAGTTCGGGGGTCTTCTCGGCAAAAAGCGCACCACTCAGAGAACAGACTCCACTTCAGGACGTAGGCATGCCTCGAAGAGGCTGCTCTAGCCTGAGTGATGGTGTTAAGTACTGCGGGTGGAAAGTCACCTAAGTCTTCCGCGCTCCGTCTATGGACCACACGTGGATGTTCCAGAGATCTGGGCGTGGGTGCCAGATGGTGCCCCGTCCATGAGAGAGGAGGTCCTCCCTTAGGGGAATGCGTCAAGGAGGGGCCGCCGCGAGCAGTGTGTTTTCGTCCTGACCAGCATGCATTTCCGTTCCAGCACCGGTAAAAAGCGGCGGAGAGCCAGATACACTGCCAACAGCTCCAGACAGTTGATATGCTAATGCAGGCGGTGTCCGGACCACCTTGCTGTCATCATGACAACATGCCTGGATACTAGCCCTAGGGGCACTCCGGCCCATAGAAAATCCAGATCCGTCCAGGGGCTGAGGGTGCGGAGACACATTGGAGTGACACACACCCGGTGCGTGCCCGCGCGCCATGCCCGTCTGGGAACTCGATCGCAAAGCCAATGCCGAAGTGGTCTCATATGAAGCAAACTGAGCGGCGTGACCGCAGCTGCGGTTGCCATATGCCCCAGGAGCCTCTGAAAACAGAGCGGGACCACTCAGTGGGACCACTATCTTCCTGTGGAGCTCATTCGCACAGGAAAGCATCAGCCTGGCGCGCTCCTCGGACAGGCACGCAACCATATCGACCGAATCCAACTCCAGCCCGAGATGAGAGATCCTCTACACAGGGCAAAGTTTGCTCTTCTCTCGGTTGACCTGAAACCCCAACTGGTCGAGGTGCCGAAGCACTTTGCATAATCGGCATAATCGGCTGATCGCGGAACGAGGCTATAATGAGCCAATCGTCGCGATAGCTGAGTATGCGGATGCCCGCAAGGCGCAGGAGCGCTAGGGCACCCTCTGCAAGCTTGGTAAAAACCCGCTGAGACAGAGAGAGCCCAAAGGGTAGGACTTTGTATTGCCACGCTCGTCCTTCAAACACGAATCGGAGAAAAGGGCGGTGGCGTGGAAGATAGGAGACTGATCTGTTTCTGCCAGAGACCTGTTGTTTACATTGTTTACCATGTTACTTACACGCAAAAATTGTGTCTTTGTAGTAAAAAGCAAGCGAATGTCATAGCTTACATTGTTACAAATAAAGTGAGACCAAAAACTGAATAAATAGTCAAAGTTATAGTTGATAAAATCTAAACAAATTAGTTGAGTGTTTTGATGTTCTGGATATGCATATCTGTGAGCCACTTTTTAACTTACTTTATAGTTTGACTGAAGGAGAATTTAGCCAATGGGTGCATGACTCTTTGATATTTGGTGACATTTATTTATCTGTTGGAAACGTTGTTTTATTGCTCTCTGTTATTGCACAATATAAAAAACATAATGTATATTTAACAAAATATTTTAGAACTTCTCATTTCAAACCAACTGGAATAAAAATGTTAAGTAGGCTTTTAACTTCTGTAATTTTCACGTTGTGTAGTTGACTAATGACGAGAAAGTACTCTTACATGAAACTGATTTTACAATAGCCGGTTTTACCAATGTACGTGATTTTGGCTCTTCTTCTTGATTTTTTTTTTTAAATTTTCGCAGGGTAGCAATCCCATCTACTATCTACAGTCAAACAAAAACATTCATACTTCTGGCAAATTCTGACTTAATGTTTCTGTTCAAATGTAAATAAAATCTTGTACATTGTCTTATTACAGTATCCTTTGGGATAAAACTGTGTGCAAAAAAAACATGCTGGTTAAAAAATGTACCTTCAAGTCAGAATTTGCCAGGGATAAGAAACATTTTGGGGCTTGACTACATCTGGTATCTGTGTGCAGAAAGCAGAAACCTGAATATCAGCATGGTGGAGATTGTACAGTAGTTCACGCTGACCAAAACACACAAGAAAACAAATTTAGGAATAAAAGATTTCAGCAATTACTAACATTTGCTCTGGAATTTTAACAGACTTATATGGCAGATTCAGATGCTATTAAAATCACAATGTATATCTTTGAAACTGAAATTACTGCCCAAGTAAACGTAAGTAAAGCAAACGTCCCTAAGTAAAACTAGTCTGAAAAGAGCTACTTTCAACGATCAATAATAAGGGTTGCCTTTCTACCTATAAAAACAGCATTTTTAGCATTACTATGCATCTAAATGGTCAATATTTTTAAAGAAGTTTAAGATTTTTGATTTATTTTCATATTTACTATGTGCGGCCTGTGCTTGTGGCTACTGCTTTTTAACTTGTAAACAATGTGTCTGCAAGGAATTCAGATATAAACAACAGTGTTTCTTAGCTGTGGTTATGGATTCACAATGCAGCCGATTAGACAGTCAAACCCGAAGCATTCAGGCAAACCTTCTTAAGATGTGGGTTAGCCCAAAGTGTGGTGCAGGACTCCCCTGTCTTTGTATGTGAATGCGTGTATGTGTTTGCCAAGGATGCAAGACAGTTGTCTGGTCTTAGTCAGTTCTATGTCCGCACATTTGCAGCTGTTTAGTTTCCAGTGTCTGGCTCTATATTGCTTTAAAAGGGCTTCATTCAACATGCTTTTATCATTATTCTTTTCCCTCTAAACTCCACTTTTACTGAAGAACCAATGTTAAGCTAGAATGTATAAGCAGTGACTATTAATTAAAAGATACAATGCTGAAATGCTTTATTTGTGATAAGTTGAGTTTCTGTTGAAGTTACAGTGGTGTAATTGTGTTGATGAATACTTTATTTTCAGAGACCTTCAGATGAAGTCATTTATCTGTAAGCCTGATATTTAGTAGGGATGCACCGATCCTGATGCTTGGATTGGATATTGGTTCAAAACCGCACATTTTTGCTGGATCGGGTATCGGCCAGCTGGTACCAATCCAAATCCGATCGCGCACGTGCTCTATATTCTGTGTCACTTATAAGCCAAAAGAGCTATAAAGGTAGCCTGTTATAAGGGTCTAAAAAGTTGTCATGTATGCCTAATTAGTATGTACGAAATGTTCTGAAGCCATTCTATTGTCCAATGTGATGCACAGATGAATATTCAAGTGGTTAAATTCATTTTAGTGCTTTCCGCTGCCGCAACTGTCAATCATTCTTTGTTCATTCAAAATGCAAGCTGCATGTCACATTCATGACAACTCGAAAAGCTTTCTCCTATACTATTTGTTTCTGTTAGTAAAAGGCTCAATCCCACTGATGCCATTATTTGGAACCGACCCGATAGCAAAATTCTGACCTATTAGACCTATACTGTATATGACACATGGCACAATCTAACTAGGTAGTATAGTGAAATCATATGAGCTGCATGAGTGTTGCTGTTTAAAGAAAGCAAAGCAGCTTTTGCATAGTGCGAAAAATATGTTATGGTCAAATACATTTAGTTTTTTATTTTATCAAAAGACAAAAGAACCTTTGTACCTTTGTTCATATAGTTTTGCCTCTTTGCCTGTGAACTAACCACTCTTTTGCTTCACCCATATGTAACCGTCTGCTTCTGTTAGTGACCTTTAGCTGTCTGAGCATCCTCTGTTTAATAAAGAAAACTGCAGTTGGACCCAATAAGTAGTCCTCATCCAAATCCCACATGACAGTAGCAGAAATGAATACTTTTTACTTAAGTACATATTTCAGGCCGTACTTTACGTTTACTTGAATACAAAAGTGTAGCCAGTACTTCAACTTTTACTAGAGCCATTTTAAACATAAGGATCTGTACTTCTACTTGTCAAAGGATGTGTGAACTTTTGTCATCTCTGCTGTTTGAGGTGTGTACTGTAGATGCTTTATAGTCACAACACTACAAAAAATGCTTTACTTACTTAGATTTTTTGTCTAGTCGTAAATCAAGAAGAATTTTCTAGACAAGCAAAACATATTGTCTTGTTTTAAAAAATAATATGTCAAAATTAAGCAAGTTTTTTTCCTTAAAACAAGCTAAATAAGCTGCTTATGGGCTAAGCAAAATAATCTTGTTTTTCTTTTTGACATAAGATCATTTTGCTTAGCCCATTGGGAGATTATTTTGCTTGTTTTAAGGCAAAACTCACTTAATTTTGACGTAATATTTCTTAAAACAAAACAATATGTTAGAAAATGTGTCTTGATTTAAGATTTTATAGTAATTTGGACTAGAAGCAAGACAAAAAAAATCAAAGTAAGCATTTTTTTGGAGTGTAGCTCTTTCTACAATAACCTGATCAGCATTTTAGTGTGCTTTAGCTGTTGCTTTTCAGAGGAAGTAGAAGTGATTTGTGCTTTCCAGATATATTTTTAGCTGTTCTATTCTTTTGTCCAACAACAACCTTCTTTGAGCAATATCTTGAGAAGTTTTCATTTACCTTAAAGGGATAGTACATGCAAAAATAAAAATGGTCATCATTTCCCCTCTACATGTTTCAAACCTGTTTGAGATTATTTTTCTTCTGGTGAACACAAATTCTAAAGAATATTGGTAACCAGTAGCAATTGGTAATGTTTCTATCCACCTATTTTCATGCACATTTTTTAATTATTGCATAAAAAATGCTAAATGGAAACACCAACACTCTGATTGGTTTAATGCACGTTATGCTCAATACACACCCGTAACTCATAGGGCTCTATTTTACAGATCTAGTCACAAAGTCTGAAGTGTAGGGCTTGAAAGCATTAAGGGCATGTCTAAATCCACTTTTGCTGTATTGAGGATGGAAAATAAGCTCTGCACCCTGGCACATGGTTTAACAGGGTTGTGCTAATTTTCTTAATGAGTTATGGGTAGGTTTGGACAATAAATCAATGGGAGTCTCATCTCCCATTCCCTTTAAGAGTCAGTTAGATCGCGCCATGGTGCATTTGCTATTTACATGGCGAACCTTGTAAGTGGAAAAACCGAATGCTTCACTAGTGAGAAAACACTTAAACAGATCATCTGCAGTCTGAGGATAAAGAACAAGCCTCCTCCAATCGGCCTTTACTTTCACTTTTACTTTTTTTTTCATGGATAAGGAAACGTGTTGTTTGCACAGACATCTATAAGCCTACATAATTGGCACGTCTATTGTGTATGCACTAGTGTCAGACATTGCCAGAGATATAATTAGTCATTTTTAGCAAGCAGGTGAGATATCCGAGAATACCAGACATAAAAGGACTGCAGTATACATTACAGGGGTATATATTCACCACATTAGAAAATAACTTACATTTTTCTTCAAATATTTTTTTCTTCAAATTTAAGCTAGGTTAGCCTAGCCACCTCATACACTGACCATTTAGCAGCTTAGTCCATGCACAGCAGGAAAGGTGAAATTTTAAAATAATCTAATAATGACCGTAATTAAACCGTGATTTCTCTGTTTTTAGCCAAAAGGTTTGATAGACTAATTGTTGTGCAATGAAATATATCGTTACTAACCGACAAAGAAACACGCATGGACAGTGCTTCTGCATAATCCATTCATAGAAAGAACAGCCAGGACGGCAAAATTGAATGATTTGTGCTCAATATTAGCATCATTGGCCCATAACAATATACAGTGACTATATGATACAGTTTCTATTCTAATTTGCAGTTAAGTGAAATAAATAAATAAATTGAAACGCAAATCAAAGTGTAAATAGCAGAAGTTAATAATATATTTTTCCTACCAGCAAATATTAATCCAACACCATATATAAAAGCAGACTAACCCGGTATAATACCGTCACCAATGACTACATTTCCAAAAGACAGACGAAAACATCAGTGATTTGTAGCTCTGACATGGTCATGAGGCTTATAAATTACTCAAAAACAGATGTGAATGAAGTATTTTGATCGCAAGTGCTCAGTTTGTAAACACAGTTCACACAGTTAGTCAGTTAGTATGACTTTTATGGTGAAGACGTAAACGGAGCAGTGCTCACAATATCGAGCAAAATAAAAAAAAACAGGAAAAGGCAGCTGTGAAACATAACCTGCTTTGTATTTTTTAGGAAACACATTTCAGATTTTTTTAGGGTAAGAGGTGAGTTATTGCCGTCTATAACTGTGTCAGGAATATTGAAAACAAAACCAACTTAACTCCGCTCTTTTAGACCAAGCCCCTCACAGAGCTTGGTCCATGCTGACATTTCTCCCCTTGGGTTTTAGCTATTGAAAAGGGAAAAAATTCCACCATCCTGTCCAAAGTTTTAGGATACCGGGTATCAGATTTGCACAATCCAAAAGCACAAAGCTTTGGCCTGTTTCCAAAGCTCGAAAGCTTGATAGAGCTCCTGCGCGTAGCTATGGTTGCTAAGCCACGATTGGTTGGTGGCAGTTTTTGAGTGTGGCTTAGTGAAGGGTCAATTGGTAGTGGGCCGCACAAGAAATCATAAATTGTTTTTGTTGTATTTATTATCTGACTCTGAACGATCTTTTATTTTGAAGAGTCTTTTATTTTGAAAAATGGCTGTATTCTCTTGCTTACATCTCGGTCACTTGAGTGCCTAAATTTAACCCACAAGCAACAAAATGAGTAAGAAACAGACGGTTTTGGAATATTTCCTGGCTAAGGGGAAAAGGCTCAGTGAAGGACCCACGAACTGCCAAGGTATGGAATCGCAACCCATTTGTCTACAAATCAGGTGAATCCAGCATGTCTGTGCAAGAAGATAAACTGCTAGAGATCGCAAATAATGGCTGTCTTTTTGGGGCCACTCGTATATCACGTATTTCTAGAGCTTGCACAAGTTTGTTGTTTCCAATGGTGGTGAGTGGCTTGCGCGCATAAGCAGTGCGATGTGCTATACAGTCATTGGCTCGCAACAATGAACCCCGGGTCACGAGCACAGTGCAAGTCACGTGACAAGAATTGACCGATCAGCTTCAGCTTGTATGGAATATTCCCATTTTGGTAAGACTACTTTTCTCAGACAAACACAGGACACAAAAAACATTGCAGTGCTTTGTACTTTTCTCCATAAATAAAAAAGCAATGTTTTGTCAGCTTGTCATCCTATGAAAAATGGTTTTTCAGTTATAAATGGCCTACCGATGTTTTGCTTTTATATTTTATATTAGGCTATTATTTGTACATAAACATATCTAGATATAGTAATAGTAACTTACTATTTGTTTGAAAACAACATTTTTTGTCATCATTACTACAAACATATGAGCGATAATATCATTAAATGTGGTGGGGGGGCCTTACAATTTTTTTCTGGGGGAAAAGGGGGTCTCAGGCAAAAAAGGTTGGTAACCACTGTTTTAAGTAATGTGTAAGCGAGGCGAACAAGTAACGATCTCTGTGCTGGTCTTTAGATCTGCTTTCAGCTGGTCTATTGAGCAGTCTATTTTAGTTCCTCAAAATAGCAACGCGCCAACAATGTGCTTTAACACACCTCTTTTGTATACCGAAACACCCATGAGTCCACAAAGTGGCACAGATAGATTTGCTATATAAACAAATAAATAAAAAACAGGCGGAAACGTAAAACGCATCTTTAGATTTAAACATAGCTATTGACTTCTGTGTGGGTCTTTTTTCCTATATGGATGTCAATATCGATAATTCTGAGTAAACGGTGAGTCGATTTCTTTTTTTTTTTTGTAAACTATCCCTTTAAGGTAATTTGTACTAAATGTCAACGAAATTGTAGGAGTTCTTGGGAACACAGAAAACATTTAGGCTAATTTCATTCTGTATACAGTCCAAATCATAGCAAACTGTGAGTTAAAGCATACAAATCTCCACAGGGAAACAAGCTGTCTTCTTTTCATAACATACTTGGCTGCTACTAGAGTCTTCCCATATTACTTAAGACAACATATTTTCTAAATTAAATCAACTAGTAGTTAAAAGATAAAAAACGCCTAGAGGCAGCTGAGGGGAAAATAAAATAAAGTAAAAACAATTTAAAGTAGTTAAAATGAACTGCCTAAATTTAAGTTAAAGTAATGTTAGTTTTTTATAGAATATAATATATATGTTCATTTATTCATTTATTTATGTATATATTTATTTATTTTTTATATGTATTTAAAAATGACAGTATCTAAAATGTACACACATTGGGTTGCACTAATGAAAAAAAAAAAAATATATATATATATGGGTGTGTGTGTGTATACATATATATATATATATATATATATATATATATATATATATATATATATATATATATATATATATATATATATATATATATATATATATATATATATATATATATATATATATATATGTATACACACACACACACACACACATACGCACACTGTTTTAAGCAATGTGTATATGAAGTTCACACACACACACACTTACACACACACACACACACACACATATATATATATATATATATATATATATATATATATATATATATATATATATATATATATTCAGATAAATAGGTGTACACAATAAAATTGCTGGGTTGTTGGACAAACCCATAGAGACAAACCAAACTACTGGTTAAAAAATGTAATTTAGATTAATTGAAGAAATTAATCTGAAGTTTTTTTTTTATATATTATTTGTTTCAATGTTGGGTTACGTTGTTGGGGCATTTGCACATGCACTGGAAAAAAAGTAAATAATAATTCAATAAATTAAGTGCATTCATACATTTTCTTTTCATCTTAGTCTTTATTAATCCGAAAGTTGCCTCAGTGGAATGAACCGGCAACTAATTCAGCATATGTTTTATGCAGAGAATGCCCCTTTCAGCCGCACCCCATCACTTGGAAACACCCATACACTCATTCATTCACACACATACACTACAGAGAATTTAGCTTGCCCAGTTCGTCTAAAGAGTATGTCTTTGGACTGTGGGGGAAACCGGAGCACCCGAAGGAAACCCACGCGAACACGGGGAAACATGCAAACTCATGCAAACAGAAATGCCAACTGGCCAGGCCAAGACTCGAACCAGCGACCTTCTTGCTGTAAGGCGATCCTGCTACCCACTGCGCCTATTACATAAATTATTAAAAAATAAATTAATAATAAACAATTAATATAAATAAATAATTACAATAAAAATATAATACAAAAAAAAATTAAGTGGGGGAAAGTAAGTGGGGTTAAATTAAATGAAGTAAAATTTAATAAATTAATATTAAAATAAGGAAAAAAAATATTACATTAAAATAAATAAATTAATAAATTAATAAATAAATAAATACTAACAATAAAATACAGTAGTTAAATAAAAATAAATTACAATAAATAAATAAATTAAGGTAAATAAAAAATAACGTATTAAAATACATACAAGCATTAAAATACAATAAATTAAACAAATTGCAATAAATAAATATTTTTTAATAAGTATGTGGGAAGAAAAACAAATAAATAAAATTAATAAATAAACAAATAAATAAATACAAATAAACAAGTAAATAAATACAAGTACATTAATTAAGATTAAATAAATAAAATACATAAATACGAAGAATAAAAATACATTATTAAATTAAATAAATTACAATAAATAAATAAATTAATTAATAGATATAAATAAATTAAATAATTAACCTGGATTATTTTTAATAAGTATGTGGGAACAAAATAAAGTAAAACATTGAAAAGTAATATTAAAATGAACAAATAAATAAATAATTACAATTAAATAAGTAAATACTAAAATAATTTATTTAAAATTAAATAAAAAATAAATAAATACTAACAATAAAAACCATTTAAATTAAATAAAAAATAAATTAATTAATTACCTAATTAATTAATTATTTAATTAATTAATTATTTTTAATAAGATAACATTTAAATAACACCTAAAATACACATTTACTCTTTTTCTATTTTTCTATTAAACTATTTGACATTAAATAATTATGTTTATTTATTTTTTTCAAAGTGTTCACTTTTTTTGCAGCGTGCATGAACTGTCCTGGCCATTAATAAAATCCCTGCCATAAGTTTTCCTCCCTTTCCCCTTCTCTATCTCTGCAACAATTTATCTCCGTCTCTCTCTCTCTCTCTCTCTCTCTCTCTCTGTCCTGGCATTAGCAGAGCTTCCCTGTGGAAAGCTGAATGATCGCAGTGCTTGCTGCTTGCTGAGGCATTGGAAAGCCTTTGGCAACAGCTGTGTGCAGTTGGCCAGCGTCGCCGAAATAGGCAGTAGGAACAAATAAGGTCATTCTTACTGACTGCTGTAATTGTAGCGAGCGCGGAGCAGACACGCTTTTTGACTATGTGTCTTAAGCGCTTTTTGTGCGAGTGTAACATATGCCTCTGTATAATTGGCCTCTTTCCTGTCAGAGAGGCTGGAAAAACTATTACACACAGCAAAATGTATGAGAGAATAGCTTCATTTTTTTTTTTTTTTGCTTGAGGTTAACTTTTATATATCATTGTGTTTGTTTAGCAAAAAAAGAGGCAAATTGAAAACATATCAGTCTGAAAGTTATTCGCTAACACTGTCACAACTTAACAGATCATTCATTGGTCTGTAGTAGGGCTTAAACATTTAATCCAGATATTTTTAATTCAAAACATTAGTTTTTTTTTTCACTAAAAGCTTAATTTTATTTAATTAAAAATACAGTACAAAATAAATAATAATTATTAAAGCTCACAAATCCTATTTTTGTGTAATATATTTTAAAATGTCATTTATTTCTGTGATTCAAAGCTGAATTGCTTAGCATCGTTAATATCGTACCAGTCTGGAAAACAATAATACATTTATTAAATTCTCAAGAAACATTTCTGATCATTATCGAAGTTGAACAAGGTTGTGTTGCTTCATATTTTTGTTCATAGTGGGAACTGTAATATATTACGATTACACTACCTGACAAACGTCTTGACGTCGATTACAGTTGTAAGATCAACAAATAATAACTTGACTTCTAGTCGATCATTTCGATTTTTCTGTTAAACTGTCACCCCAATCATCAAATACTGCAGAAGACCTATTGGAACTCGCATGGACCCAAGATTCTCAGAGAAATCAGTCAAGTTTGGTGAAGAAAAAAATCATAGTTTGGGGTTACATTCAGTATGGGGGCGTGCAAGAGATCTGCAGAGTGGATGGCAACATCAGAGGTATCAAGACATTTGTGCTGCTCATTACATTACAAACGACAGGAGAGGGCAAATTCTTTAGCGGAATTGCGCTCATTCTCATACTTCAGCCTCCACATAAAAGTTTCCGAAAGCAAAGAAGGTCAAGGAGCTGCAGAGTTGGCCAGCCCAGTCACCAGGCATGTAACTTATTGAGCATGTCTGTGGTAAGATGAAGGAGGAGACATTGAAGATGAATCCGAATAATCTTGATGAACTGTGGGAGTCCTGCAAATTTTATTTTATTTTTTTTTAACTATTAATATGTTGTTTGAGTTGTTGCAGAGATGTATGGATGCAGTCCTTCAAGCTAATGGGAGTCAAACTAAATATTTATTCTTTTTCAACTACACCATGATTTTATATTTTATACTATACATTATTTCTGTTAAGTGACAAGACTTTTGTCTAAGTAAAGTCAGACCTTACTATTCTGATTAAATCATTAAAAATCAAGGCATGACTACAGTATGTTTTATTTTGGAAAATCAGTGTAATCTAGGGGCATTTGCCTTTCATATAAGCCACTTCTGTTACCAGAATGATCAACTTGAGGTCAATATATTATTTGTTGTTCCTAAATTTGCAGAGGCGATAAGACTTTTTTCCGGTAGCGTATATTGTATTTTTGGGATAAGTATTTTCTTTTTAAAAAATTATAAAATAAGAATTTATACTGTCATTTAACAAGGCCATGTTCAGTTTAAGACATTTAAAATGTTTCAAATGATTTCTATTTGTTTATTCAAAAAAAAAAAAAAATGTGTCACTGGTGCCACAAACATATATATATATATATATATATATATATATATATATATATATATATATATATATATATATATATATATATATATATATATATATATATATATATATATATATATATATATATATATATATTGATAGATAGATAGATATATTTATTTTTTATTATTATAATATTAGAATATAAATTTATATTTTTTTTCTAAAAAGGTCACATTTAGTTGACCAAATATGACATTTTGACCAAATATGGTAAAAACATGTCAAATGTTCCAAATAATTTCTATTTTAAAACTTTGCTAATCTAAAAAAATACTGTCACAAAAATATTAAGCAGCAAAAAAAAACTTTTTAGCATTATTATTAGAAATTGTTCTTATAATTATCAAAGTGCCAATAATAATAGATGATACACACGAAATAAAGGTCTAATAGGGTTTTATGCAGCCATACCAGGGAGCATTTTTGGTTTCCTAAAGGAACTATTAGTGTAACATTATTCAAAAAAACATTTCTTTTTTGTTGAGTGAAAATAATCAGAATCAGCAAAAGTCTAAAAATTATTTCTGATGGATAAGATGACCCTGAAGACAGAAGTACTGTCATAAATTACATAAGTTAATTGAAATAAATTACGTACATTTGAAGTCAAATTGTATTACCCCCCTGAATTATTAGCCTCTGAATTATTTTTTCCCCCAATTTCTGTTTAACAGAAAGATTTTTTTCAAAACATTTCTTAACATAATAGTTTTAATAACTCATTTCTAATAACTAATTTATTTTATTTTTGCCATAATGACAGTACATAATATTTTACTAGGTTAACTAGGTAGCTGAGGGTAATTAGGCAAGTTAATGTATTATAATGGTTTGTTCTGTAGACTATCGAAAAATAATAGCTTAAAGGGGCTAATAATTTTGATCTTTGACCTTAAAAAGATTAAAAACTGCTTTATTCTAGCCAAAATAAAACAAATAAGATTTTCTCCAGAAGAAAACAATATAATCAGACATACTGTGAAAATTTCCTTACTCTGTTAAACATAATTTGGGAAATTTATAAAAAGAAATCAAATTTAAAAGAGGGTCTAATAATTCTAACTCCAACTGTATATATTTCATTTACCAGATTGTAGTTGCCTATAGTTGAGAATTCAGCGGCTGCTCTTGTATTGGCTGGGCAGTGTTGCTGTGGTGCTGATGCTGTCAGGTGGCAGGTCGCCGGGGACGACGCAGCTCATTTTTTGACCCACCACATAGCGTCCATCTGTTCCATGCCTGAGCTCCGCCTATTCAACACCATCACTGAAGAGAGCTGTAGGTGTGAACACAAACAGCATCACACACACAAATAAGCTGAAGCATGTCTTTTTCCAGCCATAATCTCTCTATATGAAGCTTAACATGTAGGATTAATAACTGTATATCATACAATCCCCCTTGTCAACTTATTTTAGGATTTAAAAGTTCAAAATTGCTTATCATTTTTCATAAAAACTGTCGAATTAAGAATTAAAGATAGTTGAAACCCATGGCTCATAGCTGAACAAACTCTTGAGTTTCAGAGTATATTTAGCGTTGACTAAAACAAACTAATCCCCCCTGGTTTAGTTCAGGTTTAACAGGCTCACAATGCTAAAAAAAAAAAAAAGACTTTTAAATCTGAAATTTTGAGCAAACAGCAAGAAAGAAAATCTCTGTTGAACATTAAATGATTTTGTTATTAAAAATACAACACCTGACTATACAGAATCAGTATAAATGAATCAACTGAATTAGATCAATTAAATAGGCTTAAAGTTAGATGAAAAGAAAACATAAAAACCTTTTGAGCAAAAAGAAAATATAATAATACTTTTAAAAAGCAACATTTGCTCAAATAAATGTCAAATTTATCATATGGAGCAACAGGCCTCAGGTGTTAAAAACATGTTCTCAATGTAAAGGTGTTCTCAATGTAAAGGTGTTCTCAATGTATGTTTTTGACTCTTCTAAAGCATAAAATACTTTGTGCAGATATTTGAGACAAATGCTAAGTGTTTATCTGAAAAGCAATGCTGATGTCAGATATTCTGCTTTGAAAATGCATGCTACGGTCTTTGTTTAGGTCTCTTTAACCCGCCCAATGCCAGTTTAGCCAATTATATTTCAGCACCCTGGGTTGCCTTTTAGCACCCTGGCAATTTTATTAATTCAGTCATAAAGGAATCACAAAGTGTGTGTCGGTGATCGGAATGCAGCCTGTGCTGAACAATAGCAGACTCCAAACTGAGACTCAGACTCGGAGTTTCACATGAGATGGTTATTAATTATCAAATAATATAAATATTATGAACGTAAAGATTAGGCGAGCAGGAGTCCGTTCTTCATACCTCGCTTGAATGATCTAAGATAATTTGGGCAGATCCTGGATTTTTTAATCTTGATAACTGATCTCTGGCTAATTTGGTTTTTCAAACATGGTAATCTGGCTAATTTGGTTTTTCAAAATAAGGTAATCTTCCTGCAATGGATGCTGGGATTTTTGTACTTTGCCACACAAAGCAAGTGTAAGGTGTAGGCCAGATCTGGGCCAGAATAAAAGCAAATTGTGGCCCAGAATAGGGTCAGTTCTGGTTCATTTGGTTGAATTCTGACTAATATGTGACATTGCTTTGACTTATTTGTGGCTCAGATCTGACAAACAGGAGCGGACCGCCCTAGAGCTATCATTTCATTCAGTATGTGGTCCAGATGTAAGTGTCTGGTGTGGGCCGGTTTTGGGCCAGAATAAAAGTAAACTGTGGCCCAGAATAGGGTCAGTTCTGGTACATTTGGTTGAATTCTGGCTGATATGTGATATAGTTATGGCTTAATTGTGGCCCAGATCTGACAAACGGAGGGGACCACCCAAGTGCCATCATTCCATGCGGTCTGTGGGCCAGATGTAAGTGTCTGCTGTGGGCCAGATTTGAGCCACATGAATTTTGCTAGCTGGGATCAATCCTCGAAATCATGATCAGCGATGCATCAATTGGCTAACGGCACATCAGCGTAATGACTTCATCTGATTAATATACAATTATCCATGTGAACAAAGGTACATAAAATTAGCAGTAAACAGTTTGTTAAATATGACACTAACTTTCCACATTTGTTGTGAGCTGCAGGCTTTACACTTTCATGTGTCAAGAGTATTCATCATGTATTTCAATGCATATCAATGTATTTGGTTCTACATTTCGAGAAGATTTTCTTTATTATGGTAGCCTAGGCCTACTCAATTTATTAATTTTTTTTTTTGATCGACATAAGGAATAACTGTATAAATTAATTTTTCATCAAAAAATCATTTTGATATTGGTAAAGGTGTCAATCACGTTTGTATCTAAAAAAGATAATATCAATTCATTTTCTCTTTGAACCACCAGGTGGCAATCTTTTTACTTTTATTCCAGAGTGCAGATTGTACAAGTTTTATTAAAATATATTGTTTAACTTTCAGTGTTATCTTTGCTTGAAGTGACCTAATCTAATCCTGTTTATATAAAATTTTATATTAAATGAACCTGCTCCCACCAGGTTTGAGCTACAAGAACTGTTGCTATGACAACAACTTACAGCTGAGTTTTGAAAAACGAAACGATCCTTGATCGTGTCAAATCGTCAATATCCAAATCCAGCTAATCGAGTAATCTACTTATGAAGAATGGACCCCAGGTTACATTAAAACACCATGTCCAAAGAGGCTCAGTGATGAAATATGCAGTGATAAGCAATTTGGCTGTTTGCACTGGATGAAACACGACAGAAATTTAAATACAGCCAATTAGAAGCACAAAATAGTGCACTTACTCCACTCTAACGAAATGGTAAGGTTTATAATCCAATTAATACATTTTAAACCTCTTGAACATTATTATATGTACATGCTGAATCACTGATGTGTGTTGGATTGCACTGAGTCACAGTTCTAAAGTTCAATTTCAAATAGTTTATTTTATTTCTATAGCATAAAGTCTAAAGTGATGACAAAACAGCTGATTTTGCTCACACTTTAAAATTTTAAGGCTAAACGTGACATGAAATGTCATTCGTCTACAGAGATATCTTCTTACAGTGTAGAAGTCTACAGTATTTCTCTGTTACATTTGGGATATCAAAATAATTCACCCTGAAAAAAGCAACACAATTACTACCAGACTGCTGTTGTGTTTATGATGCTTCTATCTTTCTGCCAACATGACACACATTCCTGATATGCAAGCAAATTGGTATAAGTACAACACTACAACATACAAAAGAGAGAGATCGACTTAAGAGAATAAACCCAAGGGTGTTTACAGTCTGTACCTTAAAAAAAAAATAAGGGGGGGGGGGGACGAAATTACAGGAGTTTTCCAGAAGAAAAAAAAACGGCATTGTTACTGAAGATTGGTCTGAATTATAGGATGCTCTCTGGAAAAAAACGGGAGTGTTGGCAGGTATGCTTACCAGTTTAATAATGATTTGATCAGTTCTGGTTAGAAATCAGACTGTTATAATCTTCTAAGCATAAGGGCTTATTACCATCTTGTGGATAGAAAACATCATCTGTCTTTGGTCTACTGTATGGCAGGCTAATGTCCGCCGACAAGCTCTCTCAGAAATTGTAAATATTTTAAAATAGCCACTATTGTTACAAATAAACTGTATAGTTAAAATCTAACCAACTACGTTCTCGACTAAATATTTGTCAAACTGTAGTTGTCAAACTGTAGTATCTTTCTGCTTGTTGCTGACTGTATGTGGGTGGAGTAATACACAAAGGTAAAGGGTGAAGAGGCCTTTGTGTGATGTTACTGGCAGAATATCACGCTGTTATCAGCCAATCAGATTCAAGAACCAGACAGAACTGTTTTATAACCAAGTATACATAGTTCATGTTGGTAAATATGTTAATTAACATTAACTAATTAAACCTTTTTGTTAAAAGCAACCAATATTTTTGTGTGGTAAAAGTACGTTATTTTATTATATACCATCAAGCTGTGTTAACACAATATCTTAATGACTTGTGCATCTATCAATTACATCATCATCCATCAAATACACATGATCATTTTCCCTCTTTATTTGATAATCCATTAGCCCCTAAAAGCAGAGTACTGATAAGAGACAAACATTTTGGCAGATGAAACCACTACGCTAATTAGATTTGGCATCATTTTTATTTAAAGAGCAACCTAAAATGTTAGGTTATCAGCAGAAAAGGGCCATTCAGAAATGATTTTAGCAGCTTCTGAGGCTTACGATTCAGTCTGCTCCTAGATTAGTGTACAAGGGCAACATTTTCCTGGAGCATTATCAGCAGCTGTGAATTATGGGATGCCGGGACTGCCGCAGACTTTTGGCCCTGTGTCAGCAGATGATAGCTGGAGATTACACATAGAACAAGCTCTGCAAGGCCAATGATGTGCTGTAGCTTTATGGAGAGTAGTTTAAAAATCGATTCAGCCCTTAAGAGTCAGGGACCTTGAGTCAAGAGAAATGGATCCTACTGCTTTTCTTTCCTTTTTGTGACCCTGTGCAAACCCTCTCTCCCTATTTCTGCAGAAATCTGAATCCATTCAGGAATTCACTTTGCTCTGCTCTTTTACACTCGCCCAGTGTGAGTTGTAGTCATTTTGAGCTTTTTAAAATAGCGCTTGCTGGGCTCCTTTATAATTCATTTGACAGCAATGTTATAGTTAATCAATTATATAGCATTACTCACAAGAAATACGTTAAGACAAATAAAGCAAATTAAGTAGCTGTGTTATGAAGCAAAACAAACTTCCCACTGGGAAGTCGCTGCAGTTAAATAATAGCATCTGATTTTGTTTGACCATAATCAAAGACCACCAGATTGAAATGAAATGTTTATTACCCATTCATGGGGTCTTGTATTTCAGTCATTTATACTGTTGTGTTCACATACATTTTCAACATAGACTCATTCTGAAAACCTAGCCCTATATACATTTCTGGAGATCGCAAATTAGGCTAACACTGCCGTTGCCGTAGACTAAGGGTTGTATACATTTGCAAATGCTTTTATATGTTCTAAATCACATAGTTGGTAAAAAAAAATGTTGTGTCAATTAACCTTTTTTTCCATTTTATAAAAATGTTTTACCCATGTGTTACATTACATTGTTAGTAAATCCAAATGTGAGCGTGAAACCTGCCATACGCAAAGTTTTTGTGTGTATGCAGGGTTGGTACATGAGACCCCTGGTCACTATTCTGCTGGAAGAATTGTTCAAAATCCCTCTGGCCGCTGTGCAGGACTTGTTTCTGCCTTTCCCAAGACAAATTGATGTTGTATTGGTCGCAAAAGGAGGCTCTACACAATAATTATGAATTACTGTCAACTACTGTAGAAGTAGAAGTAGAAGTAGAAGAAGAGGCAGAGTAGGCGGTAAGTGGTGAACATGCAACAATTTTACGACTGGTTCTAACAGTCAGCACTGTTTACCCAGCAGCAACACTGAAACTGAAAAATAACTGTGGCTATTACAGCTGATCCATGATGGACACAGTTTAGAAAACTCAAAATATAAAATACACAAATATCGCTGTAACAGCTGAGAGAGGAGAGGAAAAGTTACCCCATAAACACTCTAACAGGTCAAAGGTTTAATCTTTGCAGGACAACTTTTCAGTTAGCCTAATTAAACACTGGGTGTAGTATGACTTATATTCATATTAATTATATGGTACAGCTTAAGGTGCAGCTTAAGCATGATGTAGTTTCGGGAAATGTAGTTATGGTCAATTAATTCCTGTCACATCACACCGTTCTCTTTACTGAGCTTTAAGGCTTGTGCACAAGACAATTTTTGCTCACGCTTATTGTCAGTGTTTTTTGGGATTCATACCCAAGCAAATTTTACTGTCCCATGATGTGAATCAACAAACAGGTTTATTGTGAAAGCTCCTGTATACATCTCTCGAGAGGGAAAATTATGTAGTCAGAGCTACTTATGGCTGCATTTCGTCTTTAAAACGAACACTATGGGGCGATATGATGTCGCTGACGGCTTCTGTTTCTTTTCACACTACCAGTTGATATGATGGACTTGAGATTCAGAGAGGAGTTAACCACGATGACAGGGTTTGAGTACGGTGAAGAATGGTTGGAGAAAGCTTGTAAAGCAAAAACAGAAGGCAAAAAATTTAAATCATGCGGCCATGAAGGTCTTTCTTTTTCTGGTCATCAGGGCCCGCTTTTTCAAAAGTAATCCACTAGGATTTTGTATAATAGATTGGGTCAAATCTTGAAAATGGATATCATGCCCAAAATGTAATGAAAGCTTAAAAAAATTATCAAACAATAGTATATTTGGATCACGCAGTATCTTACAAGATATCCAATTTATTTATAAGGATTTAATTGTGTTTGTTTATATGTTAGGCTAAAGTGATTAGGTAGGCTTTAGCGTATTCAACATTTCAGTATAGGCCTACTGCAAAGTAAAAAGAAAACTTTAAAACTGAATCACATTTATAAAGTCATGTTTAAAATATGCTTGCTAGTTATATTAGATCTGAGGCAGCGATAAGAGGTAGGATCAGGGCCGGAGCAAGCTGAACAGCCACTCTAGGCAAAGGACGGTTATGCTGCCCTCAACCTTTAAAGTGACAACGGGGGTCGAGGGAGCTGTCGCGGATGCCGCCCTCTCTATTCTGCCGCCCTAGACACGGATATAATGGCGCGGGGGCGTATAATGGCGTAATAAGGGCGCGGGGGGTAAGGGTAGTGACGCTGACCCTGCCCTAGACGCGGATATAACTGATGGCATGGGTGGTGCGGGTAGTGTCGCGGACACCGCTTTAGACACGGATATAACTGAGGGTGCGGGTGGTGAGATTAGTGTCGCGGACGGTGCCCTAGATGCGGATATAACTGAGGGAGGGAGAGGTGAGGGTTGTGTCGGGGACGCCGCCCTCTGTATTCTGCCGCCCTAGGCGGCCGCCTAGGTCGCCTCTATGGACACGCCAGCCCTGGGTAGGATATGTGTAGGCTGCATCAAGTCGAGAAAGTTTCTTTCTGCAAGCTTCATGTTTTATTATTGAGTTAGTAAATTATTACAACTCAGATCAAGGTTTTATGTATCTAATGCAAAATGGCGGCTTAATCCAACCCGGGCTCATTGTGGAAACGTAGCCCAGCGGACGTTTCTGCGGACCGCGATTTACGTCCCTAGAGGTACGTATTCGAGCGTTTTTTTGTTTTCGCGGATCCGCGAGAGGCCGCTGTGCGCACTTTTTCATGTTTTATTCATGTCAAAGCATCACTCTTTATCGCTTTGTGGTTGAAAAAATTGTCTACAGTCTATATACAAACAGATCACTTTCGTCAGATAGTGGATTTAAGGGGATAGTTCACCCAAACATGACAATTCTGTTATCGTTTACTTGTTTCAATTATTTGTGAGATTCTTCTGTTGAACACAAATAAAGAGTCAATAGTTTTTTATCATTCTTCAAAACATCTTCGTTTGTGTTCAACAGAAAAAAGAAATGGTATGAAACCACTCAAGGTTAAGTAAATTTCCTTTTTTTTGGGTGAACTATACCTTTACTTATGATCACAGTTTAAAGTGATCCATAGCTCTACTTCGACATTATAAGAAGTATGAATATAAGTCTAATGAATATAAAAAAATCTGGGCAAGTTGGTGCAATGCCAGCGGCTGTGGTTTAAATTATTTATAGTTGTTCGTGCTTTGAGTTTAAGAAAACTATTACTAGTGGTAGTAGTTGTGGCATAGACTCAGTAACTGTCCTTTCTGAGTTTTGTTTTTTGTTTTGATCATGGCTTATTGACAAGGTTAAAGATGATGGCAGTTTTCAATTGTCCAATGTATCTAGCGGACTAAATGAAATTCAATACAGCAAGATTTATTGAAGTTATAAGCCCCAGATATACCCACAAAGAGATCTAATATATATGGCAATAAATGCAAATGACATACAAGTTCATACAAATTTCACATATACAGTAAAAAATATGATATATCAGGGTTCAACGCTATAAGGATTTTTTCTACTGGCCCGATCGGGACAGTGGTTCAGATTTTTACTTGCCCTGTCAAATTTTTTCAAAGTTAATAGCTATTTCTTAGCCACATATTTTAAATGATGTGTTAAAAGCTAAACATTATTGTATACATACACATTTTATTCAGCACAATTTTTCTTAAATACATCTGAAAATTAAAAAAAATTACTATTGTGATGTAAAAATAATAATAATAATAATTTCTAATTTATTTATTTTATCTTTGCAATGATGACAGTAAATAATATTTTACTAGATATTTCCAAGACACTTCTATATAGCTTAAAGTGACATTTAAAGGCTTAACTAGGCTAATGAGGTTAACTGAGCAGTTAGGGTAATTTGGCAAGTTATAGGAATGTTGGTTCAGTAGACTATCAAAAAATATAGCTTAAAGGGGCTAATAATTTTGACCTTAATATGTTTTATTCTAGCTGAAATAAAACAAATAAGACTTTCTCCAGATGAAAAAAAAAATATTATCAGAAATACTGTAAAAATTCCCTTCCTCTGTTAAACATCATTTGGGAAATATTTAAAAAAGAAAAAAAAATCAAAGGGGGCTAATAATTCTGAGTTCAGCTATATACTCTCTATATAAGCAAAAATGTGCAGTTATGCAGAGAAATAACAAATGAACCGAGACTGCAGTCTGATCATGAAGCAGATCAATGTTGATCTTTTTTTCGAGATGGCAATGCAGAAATGAACCAAACAATATGCCTAATACAAAATATTATATGATTAAATAATGGAAAAAATATTTCCTTAATGGATAAACAGCACTCTGTAATATTTCTGCATGCTTTCTCTTTTGTATTCGACATGAAATGCATATCCCGCACTAATCATAATTCATATATTACACAACCATAATACACTGTGATATAACCTGGTTTGTTAGTTTGTTGAATCGTTCTGTTTTCTCACTACAATGAGCACCAGAGCAAATAATGTATGTTCAAATATATTAGCAATGATTTTGTGTTAATATATAATTTCAAAAATATTTGCAAATTGACGTTTTTGCTAGCTTTTTAAATATGTGTTGCATGTGTGATATATTTTATTATATGTAAAATCCAATTTTGAACTTGTATGTCATATACGTAATTTGCATATATTTTTATTGCATATATTTGCATATATTTCTACAGCTATTATGAGTTGTAGCTGGATTTTTATTTATTGATTTATTTGAACATGAAATAAACACTCAAAAAAAAAGACACAATCCTGATATTTTTGGGTGACATCTGAACTGGCCAGTAAAACCATTACTGAGTTTTCCATAGTCATTTAGAATAAGACAAATATTGTAAATTTAAATACTGTACTTAAATAATATATTTTTGAGATTTTTGCCCTATTCATATTAATGTACAAGGCGTGGTTCATGAATATAATTTGAAAACTTTTGCATCGCTTTGATTTGATATGGTCTGAACAATAACTGTCAAATTATGTTTAGTTTTCAGTTCATTTAAATTCAAAGCAGGATTTAATCATTGAAGCCAAAATCTGCCCACATTTGGCACAGGCAGTGTGTTCATTTTGAGTGTGAATCAATTTAGTAATTCAATAAGAACAAAATACACAAGTCAAGTGTTTGATAACATAATGTGCGGTCCTGTCTGTTCATCAGGTGTAAAACAGCGGCTTCTAGATGAAGCTTCTTTTCTATTTTGGATTTTTCTAAAATTAGCTCTGAGCTGTGATGCAGACTAGAGGCAAAGGAGGAGAGAGAAGACAGACAATAAACCTAAAATTGCATTAGTTGATGAGGATGAGGGTGAATAAATAATTTATGATTTTAATTTCTGGTGAACTGTTACTTTAAGACCTGCTTGGACAGATTGATTATCAGAGCATGTCAGATGTTTGTAATGTTAATTCATGAAGTGTTACAGTAGCACAATGTGTGCAGTCTACCTACACATGGCACATAATAAACCAATAATAAAATGTTTTTTTTTTTTTTTTTTAATATAGGGATATATTGGACATTATTTAAATATATATATATATATATATATATATATATATATATATATATATATATATATATATATATATATATATATATATATATATATATATATATATATATATATATATATATATTTGCTGCGTAAAACATATGCCGGAATAGTTGGCTTTTCATTCTGTGGTCATGCTGTGGTCATCCTTGATAAATAAAGGACTAAGCTGAAGGAAAATGAAGTAATGAATTATTTCAGGCAACACACTGTAGTCTTGTTGACACTAATAAGTTGCATTGTGTTTTAAAAGGAAACAATACTTCATGTTTTCTTACTTCATTAGTCTCATTTTCTGTTCTCCTTCTCATACTCCAGTCCCCAAATTATGTGCTTAGTACTTTTGTTTTCCCACCTCAGAAATTAATTAGAAGAAAAACTGCAGTGCATGAAAGAGCAAAACCAAACCATTTTCATTTTAAATCTGTCATCAGTAACTCTTAGCTATTAGCTTTATGAGTTGTAATTATGATTTGTTTTAATAATGGCAAAAGCATTCAACACTTAAACAGTCAGGAAGCTTTTTTTAAGCAGTGGTTAAGCAGTTCTCACTACAGTTTTAAATAAACCTGCTCACTGATGCATGGTAAGTTACAGAAAGGTTTAAATTTGGACTGTTTTATTTAGCTCTCATTTAAATTAGGGATGTCCAGATGAAGTTTTTTTGCCCTTGAGTCTGAGTCAGAGTAATTTAATTTTGAGTTTTTACCGATACCAAAACTTGATCTGATGCTTCTATAATAAATAAAGAAGAGCGCAGAAGCAGATCCAGGATGTTCCTTCTTTTTTATGAAATTCACTTTATTTTAACATTCAACATCTTTCTTAACAATCAGAGCACTTCTGCAAGGTATCTTGAACAATCAAGTAATAAATAACATAAATTTTTATTTTTTTGTCTTTAGAATCTAAAAAAAATCTAATATAAAAACCATATAGCACCTTAACTTAAAATACCCAGCAGGCATTTACAAGTTTACTTATCTCACAGTTTGCTTTGGCAAAGTTGTCATCGTCAACTTAATAAAACCTCCAGAGTGTAGATATACTCAAGATTTTCGCTTCAAGGTCCTTCCGTGTTCTACATTGTCGACATTTAACCAATAAAGTCTCTTCATCATGCCGCACGTGTTGCTATTTTTGTGTGAAGAAAGAGGTCTAACTATGTGCCACCAAATAACTATAGAAGTGTTAAAAAGTAATGAGAATATAGAGATGCATATGAATTCAAGTCTTGATCAGGAGGTAACATTCGATTCAGATAGCATCTGAAACCATGTGATCTGGCCTGATTTCCAATCACGTGATGTGATCTGAACATTCCTATTAAAAATATTGGTTCACTCAAAAATGAAATATTGCTTTCAATTTTTCAAGTGGTAAAATTAGAGGTTTCCAAACTCTTTTTAAAGAGCACCATCCTGTAGAGTTTAGCTGCAGACTGCCTCAGAACAAATATCTGAAAGTTCCTCATCAGAGATTTTCTTACTACAGTATATAGAGATAGAAAGCTGTGTATTACTTAATATTGGAAAAAGTGTAATGTCTAATATGGATCCCACGAGGCACCTCAGTCAATTATATAATGGCATTAAAGTCAATGGACAGTACCTTGGCTGCTGGCGTTTTAATATTACACTGATTCCAACTGGTGGTGCAAGTGTAGTGCTGGGTGCCGGGAAATATTTTCAGGTGCTGTGTAATATCATTAGGCCTGCTGCAGCCATAAGGCAACACATTTCCTTGATTATTACGCCAGAATTACCTTAAAAATAGCAACTTTATATTATCCATAGGTCTTAGTAAATGATGTGACTACAGAAGAGTCAAGCTTTAAATAAGAAAATGTCTTTGGAAGGTTGGGGGTTGAGGGCTCTGCTAAATGGGTTAAAAAACTGTCAAATGTTTAAGTCTAGGTGACTTGTAAAATAAGCTTATTTCCCAAAAAAGTTGAGTGTTCCTTTAAAGAGCTTATTGTAGGTTAGACATAGCAGTGAGTCAATGTGTGCAAGAGTCAAGTAGGAAGATTTTCTTTAAAATATACTTTAAAGTTAATTATTAAGCCATCTGGAGTCAATTTCAGTCACAGAAATGTACTTCTGCATCTGAAAAATCTCCAGACCGGAAGTGACGTCGGATTGAGGGATAGCGCATATAAACAGTATGAAGACAACTGATCGCGGTGCGCGTTTGGATGTCGAGATAAGATATTCTGAGAGATTCACACAAATGATGGACCACAGCCATACGATTATAAGCCTGTGGTCAGACCAGCAGACAGAACAGCAGTCAAGGAAGAGTAACTGAGCTTTGATGTGAGGAGAACAGAGCAGGTTCTCAGTAAGACCAGTGTTAGCTTACAGACAGATATGTTAGATAACGAAATCTTATTTGGCAATTGCAAAGCTAGTATTGATCTATACGTATTAACACTTACCAGAAACAGAAACTAATAAGCATTTAACAGATGCCACATTGTCCCTATTTTTTTAATTGTAGACATGTGAATACAAAACACAAATAACACAAAATGTCTGGAATAATACAGAAACATGTAAACATGAACTTAAAAATCTTTTTATTATACAAAAGATTTTCAGGGGTTTTGTATTAAAATAAAAACAACATCAAATATTGAAACAATCCATTAAAAATGCAAGTACAAGCTGTGTTAATCTCTAAAATATTTACGAAGACGTGATTAACAGATCAACATGTATTCTTATCAGCATTTATGGTTAAATAAACTTCAACCCCAATTCAAGTTCAAATTCTAATTCAACTCAAATTCAAGTCTTATTTATATAGCACAAAATCATAAGCAATGTTAATACCCAACATTTTTACTCTTTATATATGTTCTGGAAAAATATTAAATACATTTAAAAAGAATAAAAACCAAGATTATCAAAAAGCAAAAAAATTTGAAAAATGTTGTTAAAATCTTGTATCTTTCAATTTCTATAGATGTTTGGTGACTATGTGGCAACCCCAGATTAATAAAGGGACTAAGCCGAAAAGAAAATGAATGAATAAATGAATATTAGTTTAATAAATGTATCTGTTTTATAAGACTGTTTAGTTCAAATGTACTAAAAACACTGCCTATATTCACTGAGAAATGGATACAAATATTCATTTTCAAAATGGAGTGTATTTAATTATGCTGAGCACTGTACCTTGGGGTACATAATGGCTGTATTTTGTATGTAAAACGAACGCTATAGGCCAGTACTTCTGACCGTTCACCTCCGTATAGACTAAATTTGAGTATAGACTGTGGTTTGAGAGATTTACATGTTAGGTCAATGCAAAGACATCCTACAGCCTGATACCCGCGAATGAGGTGGTGCGAATGACGCAATTCGTGTGAGCAATTGATGCTCTTATGCCAGAATCACTCGAATTGGAAAATCGGAACTTCAGTGAATATTTATTATTTAATAACCAATCAGGATCTTTCTCTTGTAGCGGCATGATTATAATGTAGTGCTTTTTTTTTGGTGTCCCAGGGAAATATCCTCTTGCCGACACCGGACAACATTTCGCCAAACTGGGCTTGGCTTAGACAGAAGCACCACTAAAAGCCTCCATCTGAAAGCCATGGGTGCACCTCTGAATAAACCTGTAATAGAATCAGGCACGGCTCCAAACCAATCAACGCTGTTTTTCAGTCTTCATAAAGCACATAAACACAGCTATTCTCTCAATAAAATTCATGTTTGTGATTTAGTAACGAAGCTAGAGTCACCAGGCAGACAGAAGACCCTCCCATGTGAAGTGAATTTGACACGCAAATGAAGTAAATTTGACGTACGAATGAAGTGAGTAAACTCAAAATGTTTATGGATCTGTTTACGTGCAAATTGCACGATTTATCCGCATGTGCCACGTCTGGTACGAACACAACATAACATATTTGAGGTTGTCAAAAATGTGCACAGCACCCTCTAGTGGATTTGTGAAAACAGAAAGCAAAAAAGAAAAAGTAGTCCGAATAATATGTTTCGGTTCTCAAGAATGTATCCCTGGGCACATATTTCCATTGAGCCTGGCTTGAAAACAATTGCAGAAAAGAGCTTACTTCCTTACTGCAGAGTAAGGTTCATAAAATTCTAATATAACTGTGAACAGTGTTCTTCTGAGAAGGTTTCTGCTGTCTTCTCATATTTAGGCATTTGTTCATCGATCACTGAGAAAAGATCCCCTGGTCTTTTTACAAGTCGATTTTCACAAGACTGCCTTTACCCTGGTTATCAAAGTATTTTGTAGCCTGTAAAAGATGCCGTCATCTTTACCGCCACAAGAACTCGATTACCAATGATTCAGAGAGTCATTTTTACATTACCCCACTTCTCCATGGTAAACTAATCCTGAGAAATGTTTTCTTATCTCTGCTGGGAGTTAAAAAAAGGGGGTTATGTTTTTGAGCTACCTGACCTCTGCACTCATCTGGGGATCAGCCAGAGCCTGAGGAAATGAGTGAGGAGTGTTGAACAATGAGAGAAAGTGGGAAATGGAGAAGGGTGCAAGCGTCCAGCTGTTGGTTATGATACTGGACACCCTTAATTTCTCCAGCAGAGCCTCTACAGCTCCAGTCACTGCTGATTTCACTGTGGACAAACACTGTTCTGTATTAATGTGTCTCTTGTTTTGAGTTTACACAACTTCAGTCTAGGCTTAAAACAAAGGACTCGGTGTCCTTAGTGATTTTCTGTGCCACAGCACTGTTCTCTGGAATGGGTTTCTCAGTCACATGATTTATGTGGTCCGTCATACTGGTTCTGTGTCTGAGGAAATCACAGGACTTTGTGACACTATTGTTTAAAGTTTACTTAAAAGTCTGTAAAATATTTGTCATGTGTATATGTATACCTAGAGTACACCAAGAATATATCATTGCCAGCATATTTTGAGCTTGTGGAAAAATTTTCTTTGGTGCTAATGGGGAAAAAAGGCACATTACACAGAATTAAGGATTTTGTAATTGGTAGAATTCAGATTGTTTCCTTTGTCCTAACTACACGAGACACATTACCATGACCTGCAATAAAATTGATCTTTGTCCTCACCATTTTCTCTTCGGCTCAGTGCCTTTTATTAATCAGGACTTGCCACAGCAGAACGAACCACCAATTTTATCAGCACATGTTTTACGATGCCATTCCAGTCAAAACCCAACACTGGAAAAAATAATCATCTGTGACAACAATGTTTAAAATTTCTATTTTAGAACCGCTTTCTATTTCTGTGTTTTTGCTCTGCTCAGGCATAGTTGCAATCTAAACAACTACATTCATGACTAAAAAAGCATCAAAATACATTATTTTGTCCAACAGCTGCAATATTTGTCTAACTGTGATCCTCTGCTGGTGTGGGTGGACTAATACACAATGGTGTAGAGGCTACATGAGTGCTGATATTGCTTCAATAACTCACAGCTATCAGCCAATCAGATTCAATAGGAAACTACTGTTGTTTATATTTCTTATTTTATTTATCTGTTTTTAGAACTTTAGGGCAAATGATTAATTAAGAATGTGGAAATATAAAAGGAATATTAATGAAATACAAAACATTTTTCAAAAGCTTATTATTACTGACCCAACATCAAGTATTTGCTAAATATATCTTTCAACCCTGTATTTTTATTCACCCTCTGTTTAAATCTCTGTTGTGGAGTTAAGATTATTTTACATTAAATAATGAAAGTAATAATAAACCACAAAATAAGCGATAAAGCATATGCATAATATAAAACAATAGACTTTTAACTTGTCCATACAATATACTGCATGTATAATCACATCGCACAAAGCGAATTACAATGTTTAAATATTTAACTTGATCGAGTCTACACTTAACACTTTTCCAATGAGTAATGAGAGCTCTTTATGCTATGTCATATGTAAATTTCACTAAAATTATATTTAATTGTGTTGAAACAATATCGGTTCAACAAATCGGTTCAACAAATTCAGAAAAGTCTTTGAGAAGACACACAGTTGAGAGATTTCAGAGTTTTATGCTGAATGTGGATGTGAAGGAGGCTGGTAAAGATGAAGGAGACATGAGAAGGTGGAGAACAGTTCCATGTGGGTTTTAAGTGTTGATTCTGGAGTGGAAATCCAGTGTCTTGGCTGAGTAGCTGTCAGAGAGAAGCGTTCCCTCAGAAGGGTGTGTTTTGTCTTCAGGACTTCAGGGGAATTGATTTTTCTTCCATCTTCTCTGTGAAACACATTTTTGCTGTGTCGCTGCCAGGGGTGCTGGAAATCATGAGGCTGGACGGAGAGAGGACGGCTTTCAGCTAATTGCTAATTACAGCCACATGCAGTAAAATGAAGTCACATCCAAAAATTGAACTTATCTGGAAAATATTTAAACAAGTTACGACATACTATTGCATACAGGAGTTTAAAACGACTGTTTCCCCAAGGATTACACCTGTTTGTGGGGGAAATTTCATAGAGAAATTTTGGGACCTAATATTACTGATTTTACAGTAAACAGTTATTTTTTCTTCTTCTTCAAAATGTTCAGCAATATTTCAGTATTGGCATTTGTGTTGTTTTTCATGAGCATGTGTGTGTTTTTTTCTTTTACTTTTGTTGTGAAGCATCCTTAATCACTAGAAATGTGCTATAAAGTAAACATTATTATTATTATTCATTCATTCATTTCCTTTTTTGCTTAGTTCCTTTATTAATCCAGGGTCTCCACAGTGGAATGAACCACCAACTTATCCAGCATGTTTTGCGCAGCGGATACCCTTCTAGTCGCAACCGATCTCTACCCAATTCACCTGTACCTTATGTCTTTGGACTGTGGGGGAAACCGGATGCAGCGGCAGGAAACCCACACGAACGCAGGGAAGCTCCACACAGAAACACCAACTGACCCAGCCGAGGCTCGAACCAGCGACCTTCTTGCTGTGAGGCAACAGCACTACCTACTGCGCCACTGCATCGCTCATTATTATTTATAATTAAAAAAATATTACTTTTAAATTGTGCAGTGGGTAACACAATCATCTCACAGCAAAAAGGTCCCGGGTTTGAGGCCCAGCTGGGTCAGTTGGCATTTCTGCATGAAGTTTGCATGTTCTCCCTGTGTTTTTGTGGGTTTCCTCCCGGTCCAAAGACATGCATTATAGAAAAATAGAATAAGCTAAATTGGCCATAGTGTTTCAAATTAATAATGGGAAAAAGCTGAAAAAAAATTAATGAATGATTGAAATATAATTATTATTCATTCATTCATTTATTCATTTTCTTTCGGCTTAGGCCCAATCCCAATTCTATTTTTGTACCCCAATTCCTTCCCCTTGTCCTTGGCCCTTACAACCAAGGGTTAAGGGGAAGGGCTTCAACATTTACCCTTAAGAATTGGGACAGCACTACAGCACCTGCACACGTCATCATATGTCATCGCCATCTCTTGCTTCCTATGAGATCAGATGATCCCAACTGCTGTTGTGATTCCAGTTGTGGTATTTTTTTGGTTTTTATCTTCAGGAAATCACCGAAGGCATATATTATGTCATCCTAACGATCTAATGTGGCAATAAGATCGTAATACTGTGCATTTAACACAGTGGTTATATTCACCTATGTAAACACACCAAAAACAACATTAACATTATAGCAGACACTGTAAAAAGCCCATTGACAGCCACTAAACTTTTCTGACAGGGTATTCCAGTGTCATCGAGTGTCAGAATGTTGTGGGACTGCTGTACAGAACTTATTATTAGGGATTATAGATCTCGAATGGATTGCGGAATATAATGGTTTTTATTTTATCGTTTTTTTTTTTTAAAGCATGATGGTAAAACACGTACGCGGTTATGACTATATTAAAACGTGTTTGTTTGTTGTAAAAATTTGTAATAATGACAAAAAATACTAATTTGTGGATCTCCTTACCTCTTGGTGCAGCTGGTGTATTCTGGGAAATTTTTCTTACCCCTTGGTTTCGAGTGTGGTCCTGAAAAATCTTTGTTTGAAGGTGTGTATACCCTTTGCTCTGAGCACTACGCCTTCAAGCTAAAGAGAATTGGTACACCACTACCCCTTGATGGGCACGTAAAAAAAAAGGTAGGGGTAAGGGGAAGGGCTAAGGGGTAGATGGGATTGGGCTTAAGTGTCTTTTTCAGAGACAGAACACTTTTTCGCCACAGAGGGTTACTGATGCAGCATATGTTTTTTGTGTAATGCACATGTCTTCACAGTGGAAT